>NW_027041286.1:0-45565 GCF_037179485.1 Ochlerotatus camptorhynchus | reverse complement strand
GTATGCCTAGATTCCTTGGCGAAAATTTTGGCACATGGTATACACAGATTCCTTGGCGATAATTTTGGCCACTTTTTCTCAGTGTTTTTGAAATTTTTCGATTGAATTCGCGGCCTAAAAGTGTTTCCGTTGATATCCCTTGGAAAGGGCCCAAAAATATTCGATTGACCGGGCCTCGGAAGATTCATCTCTTTTGGTATTCGAGTAGAGCATTGACGCCAATTCGGGTCAAAATAGTACTGGGATCATGTTGACGGACATACGCCGATTCAAACACTTCCGAACGTAAATTTCAGTGTTCATCTTTTCCTTCGTCACAAAGTAGTCAATAGGTCTTTTTAATGAACCACCAATGTAGAGTGCGCCAGGCGAATTAGAGAGGAAATGTCATCTAAACCGTTTGTTTACATTAGTATAAGGATTTTTCACAACGCGAATTACAGCATTTTTCATTGAATACACGGATAGAAATCTCCTTATACCTTTTGGCAAATTTCTATTGCTGATTATTCATAAAATGTATAAGTCAACTAATAAGCAGACGCATTGCGAAAAGTTAATGAAGATCATGTGTCAAATGAAATGTATAAGCGGTCACACATACCTTTTATGCATTCTTATAGAACCTATGTGGTTTGTCTTATGGAATGTATAAGACTGATGTTTTGGCAAAAATGTATAAGTGAAACACATGAAAAAAATAATTGATTTTCGTTTCGTGTATCTTACCAATTTCCATCAGTAATTGTCTATACGATTTTCCACATATCTAAACTAATTTGCACCTAAATTATTCACACACAAGAAATCCGGATGATCATAACCACTATGGCACTATTATAATTTTCCATTTTTCTCAACAAAAATATTCCTGAACACTAGCAGGATCCATGCAAAAATGATACAGACTTGAATTTTTCAACAGTAGATCAAGTGTTGGAGCATCTTAGATGAATCAATTTATGAGGAAAAGTGAAAAAGTGTTCTGCTTCCTATGTCTCACGGCAACAAATTCTGCTCACAACACTCTTTTTGACGTTCTCCTTTTTACCGCCAGAGGCTGAAACGATCGCTTAGTTTCTATTGAAAAGGCGTATTGCCACAATCGCATATCGCTTGCCAAACGATGGCCTTCTCCGAATTTTTCGGTAAAAATTTACCTATCGGCATCGTCAACTTCCTAACCATCACGAACTGTATTGGTCTCGCAGAAGTGTCTTGTTGTACTCAAATTCAACGTTTCATCGTCCATGATAACATACGCCAATTATCAACACCAGGCTATCATATAGCTTTCGAGCCCTCGGTTTGACGGATGCGTTTTTGGCCAAATTTTGATAAGAGGCACTTTTCTTATTGACGAAAGCTTGAGTGACTGCTTTCTCACCCCAATGGGTCTGGATTTAATCTCAGTCGAGGTCGGTGGGATTTTTCTGAGGCATAAAAACCTCTGGTCCTTCGGAAGGGAAGTAAAGCCGTCGGTCCCGGTCCATGTGTGTTTGAATGGGTGCGATATCCTACGCAGGTGTGGAAGCTGCTTCCTGCACATTCGATTGCCGTCAATGGATGGCAATCGATGTCCGTCGGTGATTGGCACTAGAGTGGAACAGAGACCGACGTTAAATAAAGGAATGAATAACAAGAAGAAAGAAGAAGAAAACCTGGGGTATATTCCGGTCCAGTTTTAGATCTACCGGTCCTGGTCTACGGCCAGATTTTGGTGTGTCCTCGAAGATAACCTCTTCACCGAACTTCCGCATGGCGGTACGGACTGCTCCGATACTTACTTCCCCCATTTTCGCCAACTTCCTTACTGATAGGTTGGGAATAGTGCACCATTTGTGCGCGATCTGTTTGCTGTTTGCACACATCTATGAACAGCTGATAAACTTCATCGGAGTAGAAAAAGCGGTGAGTTGAAAGTGTGCTTATACTTTCTGGGACACCCTATATGCACATATAATAATACGATGCAGCAATATGCCTCTAGAGCTCATACAATGGCAGGAGAATGTAAAGCTTATATTAAGCCATTAAATATTTTTAGCTCGAATGATACCTGATGATCTCTCCGTTTAATCACTGGCCCCTTCACATTCTAGATTTGAAAAACGTTTTATTAGTTAATATGAATACATGTTAATAACAACTCGATCACAAGTGCTGTAGTTTAATATAAGGAGCTCATTTACCTAGTGGCAAAAGTTTTTGCTTACTAGCGGAAGGCCATGGGTTCAATCCCAAGCTCCTTCGTCATATAGAATCGTTAGGACATTAATTCAGCTTATTGTTTACCAAACACTTTTATCCAACATCCCAGTGATTCCTCCTGGAAGTGCAGAGGATTTCTCATCTTCCAATAAAGCGAGTGTCAACATATTCCTATCCATTCCTTTCTTGACCTGCATTCGGACGTGGCTCGTCGCCGCCGTTGGTATTTCCTATTATAAAGTATGAGATCATCAGTTCCTACACATTGAGGATGAATGCTAGTCCCAAGCATCGTCTTTTGGTTCTTTGAATAATTCTAGATAAACATTTCAAAAGGTCCTATCTGCATTGATCGATTCTCTTCATCGACAATCTCTTTCGTTAATAACTCAGTTGCAAAAGCTTTCCCTGTTGTATTTAACGTTGAGAACGCTAGATGAGAACCTCTTTATCAAACCATGTGGTAAAAATCGCGCACAATTTATTTGCATAGCAGTGGTTATCCAAAAAGAAAGTCGATGAAGCGATAGGATCTTTTGAAATGTTCATCGAGAATTACAGCTGATCTGACAATAAAGGGACTATCATGAGTATGTTCATTAGACTGATGCAAAATTTGAAATTTCCAAACGGTTCCAAATTGGGCCCTGATTAGCCTCCCAAAACTTGAACTCATTTAGTGGGAAACCGACTTGGCACAAACCATTTGAAGTTTATATGGAAATTACTATGGGAAAACAAAACTTTTTGTTCATTGTCTTCTAGCCTTTTACATATTGTACTGTTAAAAAAATCTATTGCTATTCTTATGGAAATTTGTTTTTTTTTTCCTTTATTTGAGAGATTTTTAGCCATTTTTATCTCTTATATGGAAATTTGTATCAGCTACAACTTTGCAGAAAAATCGTTTTTTAGTCAAACGTCAAATGAAATAGTAATTAATTGTTTAACATGGCAAGATTAAGCAACTGTATTGTGGGCAACACTGTATTCTGCAGTGTGACATAGTAGTCATGATTTTTGTCCTCAATTCTACGCGTCATAAATACCCATTTTGCCTACTGAGCATAATCATAAGACATCAGTGACTTGAATCCTTAATATTTTTTATTCCTTACATTTGATCGAAAAGTGGTCTTCAACAAAGTTGCAGCTTAGCTATTATTTTCTAAAGTGGATTGAACTGGTGAATTTTGAGATAGATATGAACCGAAATTATGGTTTCTCCATAGTAATTCCCTTATAAACTTCAAATGGTTTGGGCCAAGTCAGTTTCTCACTACATGAGTTCAAATTTTGGGATGCTAATCAGGGCCCAATTTGGAACCGTTTGAGCACTGTGGAGCGAAAATTTCAAATTTTGCATCAGTCTAATGTTCATGCTCATGCTCACACATCAAACCTGCGAATTTCTTATTATGAGAGTCGCAATAAGCGATTTTATAATTTTCTCTCACCCATTCTTCATTCTTCGAGAACAGCGATCAAGTAATCAATGATTATGACTCATTGAAAGGAAAAATGGCAGCTTTTATGTGTACAACACATTCCTTACAACCTCTTATTGTAGTTTACAAATGAATGGAAGTAGCCCTGGTTGGGATTATACGGAATCTTTCTTGGGATTATTTATAATCTATGTCTTAGTGAGGTTCTCTGATTTTCTTATATTTTCTAGATTTTCTCTTTTTTTCTCTAGAAATCAAGCTGGCATTAGGTCCTAAAAAACATTGACAGTTTCTCTTCGTCGACTTCCTCTTTGCAACATTCCGAGCTAATTTCTGAACACAGAGCGATCAAACAAGTTATTATCTAGCATTTTATATGACAAACACGACAAGAAACGATTCAATACCCAAGTTATTAACGAAAGAGAAAGTCGATTAAGAGAATCGGTTAATGTTACTTACGATCTAATGCATTATGCAGCTTGAAATAATCTGGGAAGTCACCGGAATCCTTCCTAGAATACTTTGAAAAATTCAAATGCTGAAATTTTACAAAATTACTCTATGGATTCTCCAAAATTCCAAAACAATTATGCAAAGTTTCATGCAACTCGGAGAAGGCCAAATCTGATCGATTCGTCATTTAGCGTGGAATTGCTCTATATAGATTGTATGAATTCGGTTGTGCACCCACTTGATCACATGCATCCATCGGCGGAAAAGTTACACAAAGGGGGTTCACAAACTACGACAAATTTTAAGAGCATTAATATAAACCCCCTCCACCTATCCCTTCGTAGACAATATGTAACCGCAATGTAGTCCCATCGTGATTTTATTTAATGTACTGTGAACTTAACTAACCGTTCACCAATTCCAAGCGTTAGTTTTGTTGGCTGACCAAGTGTTTCTTTAAATATACTGTAAGTTGTATGCTATCTCGAAGACACAAACCACCACTGCGCCACCTATTTTTTGACCCGGTAGTTAATGCCCCATATTTAGAATTTAAATCAATTGCGTCGTAGAGAGTTGAACAGATTCTGGGTATTATATTATTAAAACAATAAACGGCTTCGTTTAATCTCTCTGTAATCTACCAATAGGAGGAAATTGCGCAGTAAAATTTAGGCTGTACCCAATCTATCCGGCGTCATCTTGTTCAATTGTGTGGAGTGCTTTGAAGAGATAAGTCGAAGATATTTTGAAGTGGTTTAAGAATTGTTAAAAGGTGTTAATTTAAAAAAGTAATAAACGGTTAATTAAACTCGAAGTAAGTCTTCGCGCGTTTATTAGTAGTATTTTTTATGTTTTTAACAGATTTTTTTTAGTACATTGTCGAACATTAGCGACCAAATTTTGTCGAGCGAAATAGTGTTCGTAAAGAACGTTTAATATCTGTGAATTAAAAAACTACGAAATTCAGGTAAGCCTAATAAGTGTGCGACTAGTGAGCAAATTTATAAAATAAATAATCCGCGTTGAATAGGACAATTGTGCCCAAGCAACGTGGGCGGTTAGTGCGGGTTCGAACAGGAGGTTCGCCCAGGAGGCTAGTACCGGACTCAAGCCGTGCCTGAATTTTCGGATTGGCTTTCGGTTTGCTCTTTCGCCTGTGTGCAGCGAAGACACCGACGTATATTTTGAACCGTTTGCTTGCGAATTCCGACCAGTTCACCATCCATCAGACCCTGGCTGTGCAATATCTTCCGTTCGTCGTATCACAGTGTTTTCGCAAGGCAATAAGTCGCAAGGTGTCGACCGAGCTAAATTCTGGCTGGTAACTCCACGCACAGTGGGGACGCATTTACCCCGAAATATACACCGGCGCGCGAAACACGTGAGTAGACCCACTACGACTAGAGCCCGAAGCCGCCAACTCGTTGGTGACGACCAACGGAACCAAAAGGTTTTATCGATTGAGAATTTGGCATCTTGTATCGTGGGATCCTAACTACGAGGGACGTCCGACGCGGGAGCTGCGAAGAAGTTAAAGGTCAGATCTGAACAGTTTGTTACTCACAATACACTTTAGCACTAGATTAATTTAAACGCTAAAAACCAGTAAAGTGTGACGTCACCTTAGGGCATTAGGTTTGCTTGAATTCGAAATAAATTTAGCTCTGAATTCGAACTTTACAATATCAAATATCGGTTGAGCTTGATGAATTTAGTCGTTTTGAATTACGCGAGCGATTAATATATAATAAATTACTTCTAGTTTAGTTGTAGCTCTCCACTTTATTTCGCGTCACGCAATAAAATTTTAATTAATAATTAGATTGGTTTAAGTTTATTATTTCCTAAACAAGTCCCCTATGATAGATTATAGAGTTGTCTTTTTTTTAGTATTTTTCGGATTTGATGTAAATATTGGTTGAATTTTGTTTGATTGCCGTACGACGTTTGGGTTCAAAAGTGAGACCTCTGATTCTGGGACAACTGTGTAACCTGCCCTGAGAAGGCAGTTTCATCCCGGGCAATACTACCTGAGTAACGGTCCTTCTTCTGAAGGTGGCGCATAAATCGTTTACTTTGTGGGAACAGAAAGGAGCGTTACAAATATAGAATATAATATTTGACTAAATCATGTACACCCTAATAACGAATCAATCTGGATATGTACAATAGTCCATGCATTTTTTTTAGAAATACCCCCACCCCATCTGTCTTGGTTGCGTAAACAATCAATTTATGTTGGAAAATAATGTTACTAAGCCTTGAATTATATAAATCTCTTTATTCGTATATTTTGATACAAAACAAATGTATAGTGACTCGACTGCTTGAAATACAATAGCATTTTCAATAATTTCGCATGCATAAATGCTAGCAATATAAGAAAAGAAATGTAGACATAAAGCAAAAACTGTATTGTTTAATATAAGTATTCGAAATCCTAATCTGAATAGTACGTCTTCGTTCGGCTAGAAAAGATACTACATGAAGGATAATGTTGAGATCCTCTCTTGGTCTGTATAGCTTAATTTTCTATGTACAAAATCGTTCATAACTTATTTAGCAGTAGTAAAATAAATAAATAATTATAAGACAATTATAACTAAAAAATAAATAAATCCAGTCTGCAAAACAAAAGAAAACTAATTGATTGCTAGATAAAGGAACACAAAAATCTATAAAGCTTTCAAAAATGCAAAATGAGATGGCCACTTAAACTGATGCACACTGTCACACGCTGCTGGTGGTTACGACTTTATGACTCCAATGTATATGCTGCCTGGTCTGTCGATCTATTTGCGTTTCGCTCGGAAGATTACCTGCGGTTCCGAGCGCAGGGAATCGGTCAGATATTGTGTTTTCGTTACCTGTTGGAAATATCGTTTCTCATTCGGAGAATTGATCGTGTAAACAATCGGTCGAACACCCACGTTGTGCCATAAGGTTGATATTTGTCTGCCGGGGAAATTTAAGATTAATTAACAGTGGGATAAGACTATTCTTTTGGAAATACTTACGCATTAAACTCGTCCTTATGAATGAACACCAAGCTGATTCCGATTACCGGTGATATTATGTTACGAAAGATGGCACCGTAGACGGACATCAAAATAGTCGATGCATTTAGGTACTGCTGGGTTCGTGATAGAGCGGATTTTTCCATCCACAGTCCACATAATAGGTCAGGGCAATGCTGGCGTAACTGGATTGAAAAAAAAAAAGTTTAAAAATTAAGTATGAATCAAATGTAGATCTACTTCTTCTAGGGTTTTTACACTTCTGTAGTGAGCGTTACGCCGGTTCTCAAGTTAGTGTTCAGGATGTTTTTTTGAATTGGTATATTGTGTGTCAAGCACAATCATACTCTATGCCCAGAGTAGTCGTGAAAATATATAACCCGAAAGATTTTCTCGAATGGACGGGAATCGAACCCACCGGTTTGATAATACCACAGAAGGTCCCGAAGAAACGTGCTCAACTTTTTGGCTCAGCTCTGGTACTATCTTCGGTCACAAGCTAATCGATGCACCCCTCGAAACATAGGAAAATCCACGAACCCCTCATTTTATCTGTCAAACTTTCATAGCGAATCAAAACAAACATAGTGTAGTACTAGAATTGTGACTAGAATGGGGTACGTTAATCGATTTGCTTGGGACCAATAGGCTAGTCAAGTAGTGAGCCAATTTAAAATCGTTAGTTTCCACCGGTTGATAATACCCCGTGCAGACTATGGCTTGTATCATGTAATATAGACTGCCTTGCAATGAGCACTCATTCATCTAGTTTCCACTGGAAATCCTATGTATGAGTGCTCATTGCAAGACAGCCTATATTACATGACATAAGCCATAGTCTGTACGGGGTATAAATATGCGTGATTTTTAAAAAAACCTAAACATTCACAATTTCTAACAGTTTAAGAAGTCCCGCATTTAGAAAAATATTAGAGATTGCAAAGTTTAAAAAATTGAAGAATCTGATACTTGTGATAAATGTGTATACTATCAAAATCCTTACACTGCAAAACAAAACTACCCAACGATTGAGGTTTTTAAAGTAACTTTTTTTTATTATTTGTAAGGTTTTTAGCCTGGGGCCGCACAGTGGACAACAATTGACAAAACCGGGACTCAATTGAATATCTCGGCTGACAAACGGTTCACATTTTGTACATATTCTTAAAGTAAAAACTATGCTGAATCGATTGGTGGTGGTCATTGGCCGGATATTTTTACCTGTCGAGATAGAGGATCAACCCGAGATCCCGGTAAAGTAGGAAATGCAACGTAGTGATCACATTATTAAAAATGTCATAGAACCTAGTAATTTTTTCTATGTTGTCCAGAACAACGAGATGAAAGCGTATTTAATACGGAAACTATATTTTGGAGTATAGTGGCCATATTCTGGTTCTCCGGATAATCCGAATTGACCGATAAAGTGGTCACATTATAACAAATTTCCTAGAGCCTTGTGTTTTTTCTATGATGTTCAGAATCACGGTCGATCCGCTTTTGACAGGAAAAACTGATGTTTGGATTCAGCAGACATATTACCCAGTGTTAACGATGAGTTCGATGCAAGGGCAATTTGGCGGATTTTCACGGCTTTAAAATTTCGTATACAAGTTAAGTGAATCAGCCTAGGACCTGTTGATCAGGAGTTGATCTGATGAAGACTGCACATTGTAGTCGAAATACGTATCTGTCATGGATATCAAAATTAATTAAGTGGAATTCAATTTAATTTTTTTTTTTATTTAAATTTTCAAATTACTGTATAGTATCTGTTAACAGTTCCAAGCGAAGTGAAATTTTTGTCAATTAAATTGTTCACGCTGGTGAAAAATCGAGAATTTTATATGATACTAGCTGAGTGGGACTGCTCTTGTTCGGGATTCAATATTAGCTTTAGTTTATGCGCCGATTCAAAAAAGCATGCTATATTTTTCTGTTTCATTTGTATGAGAGCCCCCCCCCCCTTACAGAGGGGGAGGGGTCACGAACCATCATAAGAACCTTTCCCGGCCCCAAGAACCCCTGCATACAAATTTTCACGCCGATTGGTTCAGTAGTTTCCGAGTCTATAAGGGTAAGACAGACAGACAAAAATTCATTTATATAGGGGAAATGGCTCTAATGTTGGCCTATGGATCTAAGATTGGGCCCATCGCTAAAAATCTGCTATTTATCAATTTTATCTAGATGAACGGGTTATTGGGATGGTACTAATGGATATTTTTTGTCACTATTGAAAATTTAGTCGATTGCTGAATTTTTGTATGGGTCCAAATAAGGGACATCCATTTCCCCTTTATATAGGTAGATTTCCCAAAAACCTAATTTACCGAAAAACCAATATTTATCAGCTTCTATTGTTGTTCAGGCTTCAGGCTTCATTTTATTATGAAGAGCTTTGAGTGGGTTGGTTTATTTTCTTTAAATTCCGTTATAATTGCTTATCTTTTGACGGATACGCGTATTTCGTCTACTACTTGCAGACTTCATCAGTGCCAAGTACTCAACACTATAGTCGCTATATTTATAGTCTGGCGGATAGAATTTAGATCTATTAAGAAGCGGAACCAATTCAATGCATTGGAGACCTATATTTAAAAAGGTACCATCAACTTTTATGAACAAAGCTTTGATAGTTCTATCATCGCTAACCGAACGCAAATTAACAGCATCATCGGATAGCGGAAACATTCCCAACCCACTGATGGGTTTGCGTAGCTGAGCCTTGAGTCACGAGAAAACGCTTTCCAAAGTTTTGTTCGTAAAAGCTGATATGCTCTTTTCTGTTGTTGATCGTGATGTGCTCGATTGTTTCCGCTATTTGACAGCTCAATTGGTTCCCAAAATTCTATCCGCCAGACTATGTATATAGCGACTATACTCAACACCACCACATCATTATCGGTGAAAAAATATCCTCGGAGCATTTTACGCACTTTTTTGCTATCCCTTCAATTCAAAAACCTGAGCAATCTACTGACCTGATAAATGGAAACCGGTGATGAGCAGCAAAAGATTATGCGTTTGGAAAAAAGTGAATTCTTGCCAACTGCTTCCCGTACAAGTTCTATCAGTTTCGCATTGGTATGTGACGCTAGCAGAAACACCGTCAACTCGTTGGTTTCCAGAAGTTTGAGTAATCTTTCAAAAGTGATGATTTTTTCCGATTGAAAATGTTGCCTACAACAAAATTAAATATGTTAGGAACTTGTTTCGCACACTGTAATACAAACTGTATGACATACCCTAGCGGATGATGTTCCGATATGTTGAAATTTTCCAACGAGCTCAGCTTCAACTTATGGATGGGTTCATTTATGTTGGCCTTCTCCAAGGTTGTTCGATTAAGCACCACCAGATGTCCATCACTTGTGATTGTTAGATCAAGTAATATATTGTAACATTTCTGTGACAAACACTGCAAACAACAATGTCAATCAATTTACTTAATTGTCTGCAAAACACTGCTCTAACTATGGAAATGACTCATACATGATTTATGGCGGCTAGTGAATTTTCCGGTGCATCGAAGGCCCCACCCCTGCTGACTATTGGCCAGTAGAGTACTTCGGATTCAACACCTTTTTCACTCCTATGCAGCATCGATTGTACAATTTCGCTCGCAGGACATTTTAGTTTGACAAATTTTGAAGCTATGCAAACTAGAAGGAACAGCAGCATAAGCCACGGTATACCAACCGAGGCAAAGTTACAACAAAGCCACAGTGCATTGAACAAAAATGTGAAGCATGTCGTTAAAAACCAAAAAAGCTGATAAATCATTTTCAAAACTCTTAAGATTGTCGAAAAATACATGCAGACGAGGTAACACCCGATGCAATGCGATTGTAGGTAACAAGTAATTTGGTTTCGTTTCAAGATCACCACATTTTTCACGATTATCCTTTTCAACACGAGAAGAATTTGAAAAATTAATTCTTTTTTTGCTGTTTAATGATCTATACTGAAAGCTATTTAGCTTCTGTCATGTAGTCATGTATTGACGAGGAAAGAGATAGAGCAATCCAAAAGCATATTGCAATGCTATTGGAAAGAAATGGAGCGATGTAATCATTGCGCATGCTTTTAAACTAAACATTGCTTCGAACTTTTGCAATGCTTCCTTCGAATTCTCTTTCGGAATACGTTCGTGATGATGACTTTTCCCCAGCATATAAATATCAAAGAGCAACATACATTGCTCCGAAGGTACAACATATCAAATTAGGAATGGGGTTATGACGTCAAAGATGAAAGTGGGAAACGCTTTTAGAAATCTTTATATATTTACATACATTATGGTTGCCTGGGCTACCATGCGCTTTTTTTTTGACAGACTAAACTTTTCCAAAGAAGACTGCATTACTTTGCAAATTGTGGAACGTGAAGGCTCTAAATATGAAACTTCGAACCGTTACAAAGTTCTGTTTCTTTCCAGGATTCAGCAAAACATTCGATGTGCTGCGCGTATTATGGGTCTAACATTATTATCTTTGAAGCACGACTGATATATCTATCTGAAATTGGTCTGAAAAACATAAACTTAAAATTTGTTATATCTATCATACAATACAACTAATTGCCATCTAATGCGTCCGCTGAAGTGGTCCTGGCATCAAGGTCAACACCGGAATTTTATGTAGTTTTCTTATATCGTATTTCACTAAAACTCAATACCGAACTAACAAGGTAAAATTTATGGGCCTCATCATATCGGACGGTCACGTTGGGCCGGATCAGTCGTATTTCCAAGCTATTGTTGATATGCCTAAACCACAGAGCAAATAAGACGTACTCAGACTTTTGGGATTGTTGAAGTATTTAGGAAAGTTCATCCCTAATTTATCCCAACGCACAGCGGCGTTGCGTAATCTGACTCATAATGACGTTGAGTGGGAATAGACTAAGATTCACGTCTCTGAACTGAAGATTTTGTCTAACACTATTACTTCTACACCCGTGTTAGCTATCTTTCAACCCAAAGCACCGATTGTAATTCAGACAGATAGCTCTAAAGATGGCCTTGGTAGTACAAATGCTTCTCGAACACTGGCGAAATCTGGGCAAAAATGGACTCAGATAGAGAAAAGCTGCTGCCGAGTGTTCGCATGCGAACGTTTTCACCTCTTCATCTACGGGCGTAGTAGCCGGCGCCGGTGGTGTAGTGGTAACCCAAGTAACAATTTCCAGTTGAAGAAACGCTTTCGTTTTGATTTTGTTCAGCTGCATGTTGAATAATAATTGCACAATGTGTTCACCACAACTTTTATAAAACCCTTGTTTACACTGGTTTGGAGAACCTATACAACTGCAACACAAAGGTGTTGTCTAACGTATTCAGTAAAACGTTTATCCAAAATCAATTTCTTGTTGAAGAAACGCTTCCATTGTGATTTTATTCAACTGCATGCTGAATAATAACTGTACAATTTGTTTATTACAACTTCTGTAAAACTCTTGTTTACACTGGTTTGGAGAACCTGTTCAACTACAGCATTATATGTATACGCGGTATAGGAGTAGAAGCAACTTTTATACAACGTTTATAGATACATATTTAAAGTCAAGCTTTATTGTTTTGGTGAAAGCTCTTATACAACGTTTGTAGACACCTCCTAACAGCTGCTTCGAAATGTATTAGAGATTGAACCTGAGAGGCGTTTGTTACACTCTTTTATGACTCCTAAATAATTACTATACAGCAAGCGGTGAAAAGCGTTTATAGCACTTTTTAATGACTACTTAATAACCGTTGTGTAAGTACTCACAATATTCACAGATTAAAATTAGTTTAAAAATTGTCGTGGTACGCCAAAACAATTGCTTGTACAATTTTTATTAATTTAATTTATTTGTGCACATTGAAAAAATATGTAATTATGCCATAATTCACATTCTGTGATCATGGAGGAAGTAGTAACAAGCATCTGTTTAATATTTGATTGATATTCTTTCAATTAATCTCTCTAATCATTAATTGAGAGAATTTATCTAGAAATGTTATCGTTGATAATATGATATATGTCTTAAATTAATGTTTGCATTTATTAATAACACCTATATATAATTTACCTCTACTCCACCAAAGGTTTCTCGAAGCAAGATTCGAACTCATGATCCCGGATTGCCAGCCGCTTCTGTTTCCATCTGCTCTATTCTTGAATACATATTTTGATCATATGAGAGAAGTATATCAAGCTCATCTTGAGTAACTTCTCTTGCAGTCGAATAATCATTGCCTTATGGTTATATAAACATGCCTATCACTTGTGCTATTTTTAGCAACAAAATTGTGGTTGGTCGAACGTAAACAATCATTTAAGAGTGCTCAAAGCAGTTTTTGAAGCTTTTAACCAAATGGCAATACAACTACATTCTTGTACAACTCTGGAAGCTATTATTCAACGTTTGATCAACTCAGGTGTTGTATAAGAGCTCCCAATGGTTTGTTTTGATGCGTTTATTTCACGTTCTATATAGCTCTTGTCAATCAGTGGTGCTATAAAAGTTATCGTAGGTCTTATAAAGCATATAGTTAAACCGAACGTAAACAATCATTTAAGAGTGCTCCAACAGCTTTTAAAACTTTTAATCAAATGGCAATACAACTACATTCTTGTTCAACTCTGGAAGCTATTATTCAACGTTTGATCAACTCAGGTGTTTTATAAGAGCTCTCAATTGTTTGTTGGGTAGTGTAGTAATAGAATTTCAACTAGAATATGATACGTTAATCGTTTGCTTGGGACCAATAGGCTACTAAAGTGGTGAGCCAATTTAAAATCGTTAGTTTCGTATTGATTGTTGGTTCTATCTCTTTCACTCTACTCTAAACTGAAATGCATAAAAAAATGACAAAATGATACTCTCTTTGCACACTGTCAAAGATCATATTGCACACAAAACCAACATAGTTCAAATAAAAAAAAAATACTATCGCATCTGGTGGATGATGGCAAAAGCTTCTAAGAAAATTCTATAACAGCGAACCACATTATTTTAATTGGCGTTGACGGCGACTCTGTAGCTCTTTACTCCTATGAGAAAATCTCGGACCTTACCGTGTTTGCGGAAGCGTTTAAACGCGGCGGACTTATCGCTGTTCGCGTCGGTGCATTCCTTATCCCACCACGGGGTGGGAGGTCGCTTGCGAACGGAAACACCCGGAACATGTTTCGTCTGTGCTCGCAGTGCACAATCGATGATGAGACGCGCGAGAAAGGAGTACTCGTCCAGCGGAGGAAGTATGTCGACCGATTGACTGGCATCAAGAACCGCGGTCGCGAATTTTCGCCAGTCAATGTTTTTCGTAAGATCGTACGCGATGTCGACCGAACGAGTAGAAGAACCATTGGCAATAGAAATTTTGATTGGCAAATGGTCACTACCATAGGGATCTTGAATTACTTTCCACGAGCAATCCAACGATAGTGAGAGGTCTAATCTGCTTATTTTTGCTGGAGGTTTGGCTACTCGTGTTGCTTCCCGGTGTTCAGAATTGTCATTTTGAAGAAGTCGCACATGTCGTATATCAAGGTTGAGCGGTTGTCGTCGTACAGTTCCCCCCAGCCTGTACCGTGAGAGTTAAAATCTCCCAAGATCAACAGTGGCTCCGGCATAGCCGTGCAGATATCCGAGAAACTTTGACGAAAAATCGCAGTTCGCGGTGGAAGATATACTGAGGCAATACTGAGGCATTTACCTCGAATATTAACCTGACATGCAACTACTTCAATGCCTGTCACCGAAGGCAGATCGATTCTGTAGAAGGAATGGAGCTTGTTGATCCCCAGAAGCACCCCTCCATACGAATCTGCGCGGTCAAGGCGAATAATGTTGAAATCGTCGAAAGCAAGATCGTTGTCTGAAGAGAGCCATGTTTCACAAAGGGCAAATGCATCAGAAAGTGAGTTGTTAACTAAAAATTTAAATGTGTCAAGTTTTGGCACAAGACTTCTACAGTTCCACTGAAGAACAGAGATCATATCCCCGACCTCATTCGGAGAATTATCCATCAAAGGATATGATCGATGCAAGGAAGGACCACCTAGAAGCTAGTGGCTTCAAAAGAGTTTTCACCATTGGCAGTGTGGTAGAGTGACTCACATTTACATATATGTGTGAGATGTGCGGTGGTTCTCCTGATGTTCTCTTGGTAGAGTGATCAGTCTTACTCAGTATGGCATGGTGTTTGGTTCGTCTACCTCGGCTATAGTTTACCGCGTGTGTAATGATCTAACCAGCTATTCAGTTACCACAAGATGGCGACGAGGTGTACGAATCCTCAGCAGTGAAATTAAATCCCGTAAGAAAACATATTACAGAAAAAAGTCAGTGCGATTCGGCAATACCTAGTAGTGGAAGTTTTCAGGTAAATTAAATTTGAAGATAATTGCATCAGCAGTAGTGTTTATCTCAGAATTTATAATTCGGTGGAGGAAAAAAATGAAAATGGCGTAATGAAGTGAAGGAATGCTAGAAAATGCTATACAAGCAGGAAAAAGCCCCAGAAGACGCCATTTTGAAATATTGGTTGTGTCTGTAATTGAAGAAAGAAATGATCAATTAAAAAAAAAAGTGTTGATAGTGTGACTATGGAAACGCTGATAATTGCTACAGTGGAGTGCAAGAGAAACTAAATTGTTCTTTATAATGGTAAAAAAAAATGAAATAAAATTGCCCGCGGTACCTTCAGTCATTAAGAAAATTAGAAGCGATTATGCCCCCGAAGCCATTTTGAATAAAGTGCTTGGTTGAGTATGTATAAGAGTGTGCAGAAAGTGAGCAGAAATTATTAAACCGTGAGAGTGTGTTGAATCAGAAATGTAGAGAATGGAAAAATGAGATGATTAGTTACGAGTGAATGTGGCATAGATGAGAAAGATATATTAGTAATGGTAACCCAACAAACAATTGAGAGCTTTTATAAAACACCTAAGTTGATCAAACGTTGAATATTAGCTTCCAGAGTTGAACAAGAATGTAGTTGTATTGCCACTTGATTAAAAGTTTTAAAAGCTGTTGGAGCACTCTTAAACGATTGTTTACGTTCGGTTTAACTATATGCTTTATAAGACCTACGAGAACTTTTATAGCACCTTAGTTAAACTGATTCACAAGAGCTATACAGAACGTGGAATAAACGCATCAAAACAAACAATTGGGAGCTCTTATAAAACACCTGAGTTGATCAAACGTTGAATAATAGCTTCCAGAGTTGTACAAGAATGTAGTTGTATTTCCTTTTTGGTTAAACGCTTTAAAAGCTGCTTGGAGCACTCTTAAATGATTGTTTACGTTCGGTTTACCTATATGCTTTAGCTTTATAAGACCTACGATAACTTTTATAGCACCTTAGTTAAACCGATTGACAAGAGCTATATAGAACGTGGACTAAACGCATCAAAACAAACCATTGGGAGCTCTTATACAACACCTGAGTTGATCAAACGTTGAATAATAGCTTCCAAAGTTGTACAAGAATGTAGTTGTATTGCCATTTGGTTAAAAGCTTCAAAAACTGCTTGGAGCACTCTTAAATGATTGTTTACGTTCGGTTTAACTATATGCTTTATAAGACCTACGATAACTTTTATAGCACCTTAGTTAAACTGATTCACAAGAGCTATACAGAACGTGGAATAAACGCATCAAAACAAACAATTGGGAGCTCTTATAAAACACCTGAGTTGATCAAACGTTGAATAATAGCTTCCAGAGTTGTACAAGAATGTAGTTGTATTGCCATTTGGTTAGAAGCTTCAAAAGCTGCTTGGAGCACTCTTAAATGATTGTTTACGTTCGACCAACCACCAACCACAATTTTGTTGCTAAAAATAGCACAAGTGATAGGCACGTTTATATGACCATAAGGCAATGATTATTCGACTGCAAGAGAAGTCACTCAAGATGAGCTTCATATACTTCTCTCATATGATCAAAATATGTATTCAAGAATAGAGCAGATGGAAACAGAAGCGGCTGGCAATCCGGGATCATGAGTTCGAATCTTGCTTCGAGAAACCCTCGGTGGAGTAGAGGTAAATTATATATATAGGTGTTATTAATAAATGCAAACATTAATTTAAGACATATATCATATAATCAACGATAACATTTCTAGATAAATTCTCTCAATTAATTATTAGAGAGATTAATTGAAAGAATATCAATCAAAGATTAAACCGATGCTCTTTACTACTTCCTCCATGATCACAGAATGTGAATTATGGCATAATTACATATTTTTTCAATGCGCACAAATAAATTAAATTAATAAAAACTGTACAAGCAATTTTTTTGGCGTACCACGACAATTGTTCAACTAATTTTAATCTGTGAATATTGTGAGTACTTACACAACGGTTATTAAGGAGTCATTAAAAAGTTCTATAAACGCTTTTCACCGCTTGCTGTATAGTGATTATTTAGGAGTCATAAAAGAGTGTAACAAACGCCTCTCAGGTTCAATCTCTAATACATTTCGAAGCAGCTGTTAGGAAGTGTCTACAAACGTTGTATTAGAGCTTTCACCAAAACAATAAAGCTTGAGTTTAAATATGTATCTATAAACGTTCTACAAAAGTTGCTTCTGTCCGGTTGTTAAGGAGTCATTGAAAAGTGCTATAAACGCTTTTCACCGCTTGCTGTACAATGATTATTTAGGAGTCATAAAAGAGTGCAACAAACGCCTCTCAGGTTTACTCTCTACTAAATTTCAAAGCAGCTGTCAAGAAGTGTCTACAAACGTTGTATAAGAGCTTTCACCAAAATAATAAAGCTTGAGTTTAAATATGTATCTATAAACGTTGTATAAAAGTTGCTTCTACTTCTATACCGCGTATACATATAATGCTGTAGTTGAACAGGTTCTCCAAACCAGTGTAAACAAGAGTTTTACAGAAGTTGTAATAAACAAATTGTACAGTTATTATTCCGCATGCAGTTGAATAAAATCACAATGGAAGCGTTTCTTCAACAAGAAATTGATTTTGGGTAAACGTTTTACTGAATACGTTAGACAACACCTTTGTGTTGCAGTTGTATAGGTTCTCCAAACGAGTGTAAACAAGGGTTTTATAAAAGTTGTGGTGAACACATTGTGCAATTATTATTCAACATGCAGCTGAACAAAATCAAAACGAAAGCGTTTCTTCAACTGGAAATTGTTACTTGGGTATGTTTCTTTTGATTCGCTATGAAAGTTTGACAGATAACATCAGGGGTGTGTGGATTCATGCAGAACATGCAGGGGTGAGTGAAATAGCTTGGGACTGCTTGGGACCGTTGTTCTGGTACTGAGTGAGCCAAAAATAATAATGATTTTCTTCGGGACCCAGTGGTCTTAGAGTTACCTCTATGATAGAACCAAAACATTCTAGTACAATCCATTAGTAGTGTTGCCATGTCGTACACTGAAAAATTGCAATAGCACACACTTAAAACAGATTCGCGAGGTCGGTAGAAAAAAATACTGAGCTGACACGGCAATTCATAATTTTACTGATATTTCGGCAACAAAAATATTTTTCCCGAGATTGACCATAAACATTTCCGAAATTCGCAAAGTAATTCGCTGAGCACATCAGTAAATAAAAATAATACCGAAATCAGCAATCGCATTTACTGAGATTTCGGTATTGGCCCCATCCATTGCCGAATTTCGGTAATACAGCTGTCACTTTTTTCCACCCGCCATGTTTCAGAAGATCAGAAGTTAATTATTGTCTGTGTCTTTTGCATCGAAAACAACTTTAAAAAACCCAAAACGTGGACTAAAACGCTCGAGGAAGCAGGATCCGAACCTACGAAAGATGAACCCATTCCATGGTATAATCCAATGGATTAATGTAAGATCAAGATTGTTCTGTTTTGTTTTAGTGAAAATAATTCTTGTTTGGTTTAAACTTTCAGTCCGACAAGAGTATGCCGACGTCAGCAATTCTCCAAATAAAAGTTGTTGGGGAGGAGTTCGAGGTAGGGGAGTGCTACGTTATTTAGAATAACGTAGTCGTCGGAACAGGACCGGATGTATTGCAGGCGATCGTGCTGCTCTGTAAAGCGTTTACGGTTTACAGAGTAGCATGTTTGCCGTCTGATAAGCTATTTTTTGGCTTGTTGCATGTGCTTCAAAATTAACCAAATGATGTATACAAAATAATAGATATACAAAATGATAATCCCACAGACAAACAGACATAACACATTGAATATTTCTCACTGTAAAACATCGTCGCTAAAACATTACCGCCATCTGTTGAGTACACTGTGGTGGGTAGTACGCTGAACAGATGGCGGTAGTGTGTAAACTTCAAACGCAAGGGAATTGACTATGCGCGCCACATGTGGCGGTACTACCAACTACGATATTTTTAAATTGACCGTTAAATCACAGACAAACAGACGTAACTCTTTGAAAAACTTGTTCTTGAAAACATAGTATCTCAAAACATATAACCTCAGTAACGACATCTATCTGGCTTCTCGCGGAAAACAAGCTTGCTCGCTAACTCGTAAACAATATTGCATAAAATTTCTATAGAATATATAGAAACGTCAAAGTGA
The DNA here is from genome assembly GCF_037179485.1 of Ochlerotatus camptorhynchus. Taxonomy (NCBI): domain Eukaryota; kingdom Metazoa; phylum Arthropoda; class Insecta; order Diptera; family Culicidae; genus Ochlerotatus; species Ochlerotatus camptorhynchus. The sequence goes on along the minus strand of NW_027041286.1, from coordinate 25,863 downwards.
TCCGATGCCAGCGCTGCGGCGAGTAGTTCGCGGTGTGGGCAGAACCACTCCACGCAAAGCGAACGACACGAGAAAGACCGGAAAAAGGATCACCGACAATAAAACACCAAGAACTCGTAGTTTGAAAAGAAAGGTTTAATTCGCGTGTTAAATGTACAAAGTACTGAACGGTAATGAAAAGAAAAATGTGCTTCGCGCCACTCCGGTGCGCGTTCGTTTTAGTTTGGTGAGGTTGGCAGTCGCCCACTGCAAAACGTACGGATGATTGTAGCAAGGTGAATAGAACAGTAGACGTGTTGCCATCTCCGACACTCCTCCTCAACACGATCTTCGAGTCACCTTAGTTTGATACTCCAAGTTGTTCCAGCAATCGCCAAAACTTTGTAGCGCCCAGCGGTTTCGTAAGCGTATCTGCTGTCATTTGCTCTGACGGACAGTACAACAGCTTCACTTCGTTTCGATCGCACAAATCCTTGATAAAGTGTCGCCGTGTATCAATATGTTTGCTGCGTTTGGTAACCCGCTCTGCCTGGACGAAACTCAGACAGCTTTGGTTGTCCTCGAACACTGTAGTTGCTTCATCCGGCGGTTCTCCGAGATCCGTCATGAGCCTTCGAAGCCAGATTAGCTCCTGACAGGCATCACTCAACGAGATATATTCTGCCTCCATAGAGGAGAGGCTTACGCAGGATTGTCGACGGCTGACCCAAACTATAGGTCCACCACCGAAGAAGAAAACGTATCCCGTTGTAGAACGCCGGCTTGCTAGGTCGCCGGCCCAATCGGCGTCCGAGTATCCGATGAGTTTCCATCCGTCGCTACCAGGTCCAAACTTCAACTTGAACGCTTTTGTCCCCTTTAGGTATCTGACCACCTGTTTGGCAGCTTTCCAATCCTGATTAGTTGGTCCACTAGCTTTCCGTCCAAGAAGAGACACGCTGACGGCCACGTCCGGTCTAGCGTTGACCGCAACGTACAAAAGGGCACCAACTAGACTTCGATACAGAGTTATATCCGCAAACGGTTTACTCTCACTGTTGTTCAGGGACCTCGGGTAACCCGCATTCATCGGTGTCTTCGACGTCTTGCAATCCTCGAGTTTGAACCTCCTTACTAGCGCTTCAATGTAATTCATCAATCTAAAACTATAAACTCCATCTTCGAGCTGAACATCATAGCCCAGGAAATGCTTAACCGCTCCAAGGTTAACTATGTCCAGCTTTTTCTTCAGCGCTTCGAAAATCTCCTCAATCTTGGCTTGATCCGCACATCCGACCAAGAGATCATCGACATAAACGAGCAAGAAAATGGTGGTCTGCCCGTCATGTCGAACGTACAAGCAACTGTCGGATTTACATTGCTTGAAACCCATTTTTATGAGCACTTCATGGAGGGCGCGGTTCCAGCACCGTGCCGCTTGTTTGAGCCCATAAATGCTCCTCTTGAGGCGGCAAACGAACTCCTCCTTTCCGTCGACTGCGTACCCGGGAGGCTGACGCATATATATTTCTTCGTCCACCGTCCCATGTAAATAAGCCGTCCTGACATCAAAGTGCTGGAGACTCATTTTGTTCTTTCCTGCTACCGCCAGTAGGGCACGTAGGGTCTCATGACGTGTCACCGGAGCAAAAACATCCAAGTAATCCACACCGTAGCGCTGGGTAAAACCCTGCGCCACCAGCCTCGCCTTGTGCTTAACGATGTCTCCGCATTCATTCCGCTTAAGTTTGAATACCCAACGGGAACCTATTGCCTTCTTCCCAGTTGGCAACGGAACGAGCTCCCAGGTTGTGTTCTCTTCATGTGATCGCATCTCGGCGTCCATGGCATTCTTCCACTCCTTGATCTCAGCTGCCTTGCGATAATCTGTGGGCTCTTCCGCCGTGTTCTTGGCAACACCCACCACGTAGTCGTCGAACCGGGTTGGCAGAACACCCCTTGTTCTCCTATCCTGACGACGCAATCTTGTATCCTCCTGCGCATGTTCCCCGTCGGATTCTTGGGGTTCTTCATCCGAACTGTCATCTGCACTGACAAAACCTTCAAACTCTGACTCGCTATCTTCATCACGAATGGACGACTCTGCTTCCGCTGTTTCGTTTTGTTCCTCAGTATTATCCAGTGGGATTTCGATTTCACTTTCCGGGTTTTCGGCTGGGACAGCCTCACCTAGCTGCTTCTGTACTTCCGTTCCATCTCCAAACTCCAAAAAATTTCGCATCCCGACTAACGGTGATGCGATTCGTGGAAGGGTCGAGGAAGCGATAACCCTTATGCTCCTCCGAATAACCCACGAATTTGAGTTTAACCGCCTTGTGATCCAGCTTAGAACGCTTATCAGCCGGGACGTGTACGTATGCTGAGCACCCAAATACTTTCAGGTGCTTTAAATCCGGCTTGCTGTTCGTCCACAGCTCATAGGGCGTCCGTTCAATCACCCGAGACGGAATACGATTCTGAATATACGCGGCCGTCATCACAGCTTCACCCCAGTACAGCTTGCCTAGTTCAGCGTCCGCCAGCATGCAGATCGCCATCTCCTGGAGTGACCGATTTTTACGCTCGGCCACCCCGTTCTGCTGCGGCGTGTACGGCGTAGTGTACTGCGCCTTGATCCCCTCGCTCTCGTAGAATTTACGCAGCTCCCGGCCGATGTACTCGCCTCCTCCATCCGACCTTATGGCGACGGGTTTCCTGCCGAACAAATTCTCGCACCGGCGCACGAACTCCTTGATTTTCCCGGTGGCTTCATCCTTACGCTTGAGCAGGTAGACGGTGGTAAAACGGCTGAAGTCATCTATCAAGGTCATGATGTACCGGTTGCCGGAGGGAGTGGTGGTTTCCATTGGCCCACAGAGATCCGTGTGGACCAAATCGAGTGGCCGCTTCGCTTTCCGTTCAACCACGTCAGGAAATGGTTTCCTTGCAAGCTTGCCCTTTAAACAACATTCGCACGTTGTGCGAACACCACAATCGGATAAATTGAAACCACTTACCAGATCATCAGCTTCCATCCGACGTAAGACATCCGGGTCGTGATGTCCCACACGACGATGCCAAGTGTGCTGGCACCGGTCGTTATGCTCACCTCCAGTCTTCAGCGATCGCTGCTGAACTCGCAGCCGATAGAGACTACCGACCTTATCACCGACCACCACCGTCTCACCAGCAGCGTTTCTCACAGTGCACTCCGAATCACTAAACACCACAACAAAACCTTTTGCTGCTAGCTGGCTCACCGAAATTAGTCCACCGTCCAGCTCAGGCACGAAAAGTACGTTCTTCAGCGTAATTTCCACTCGTCCGCCACGTCCGTCTTCACCAAAAAAAATACCATCGCCGATTCCATTCACTTTCGTCTTATTGCCGTCGGCAAGAGTAACTTTCGATTCAACACTTGTGCGCAGCGAGTGGAAAAACGCACGATCACTTGTCATATGCGCCGTAGCGCCACTGTCAATCACCCAGCTGGCTGGCATCGTGTTGCCGGCCATAAAACACACCGCGCTGCTCGATCCCTGCGCATGCTTCGCCTTCGGATTGTCATCCTTCGGCCCTCGCTTTTTACCGGACGGGTTACCGGCACCACCACTGTTGTTCTTCGCTAGCCACTTTTTGCACTGCGCTTTCACATGCCCGGGTTGCTTGCAAAAGAAACACCGCCGCTCTTCTTTGCTGCCATCCGCGGCCAATTTCATCGCCTTCACACTCTCCGAAAACGACTCGTCCTGCTGCTGCCGCTGCCGGAATTCATCCAACAGCCGAGTTTTGACGGAAACCACCGTCCAATCAGCATCAGCCCGGCATTGCAGGGTTTGCACCAAACCACGATATGATTGCGGAACACTTTTGAAAATCATCGCTATTTTTAGCGATTCTTCTAAATTCTGGCCCGCGGCGGCCAGCTTATCAAACAAATCTTCCATGGCCGACAAATGCTTATCCATATCGTCACTTTCGGCCATATTTGCACTACACAGTTGGGTTAGGTAAAACACCACGGTCGACATCGTCGCCTTTTCGTGGTGCTCTTTGAGAGCATTCCACATGCCCCGCGCACTTTCCCAACCTCTCACGATTTTAAATTGGCTCTCATCCAGGAATAATCCGATGTTGGCACGAGCCTTACGATCGCGAGCAAACCAATCCGCGTCGGGGTCGTCCGGTTTTTCTTCACGAATCACATCCCACAAGTCTTCCTTCTCGAGCAACCATTCCATCCGCTGTTTCCACGAACCCCAGTTGCTCGAGCCCAACTTCGGGAAATTAACTTTGGCACTATCCGCCATTTTGCCAGTCGCGCACAGAAAACGGTACCACCGGATTTTCACTCGCGAGCCCACGCCGAATCAAACACTACGGTTCTCAATCTTTTCCGGAAGATCCGCTCGCTGGGCCCATAACCTGTGGGCAGAACCACTCCACGCAAAGCGAACGACACGAGAAAGACCGGAAAAAGGATCACCGACAATAAAACACCAAGAACTCGTAGTTTGAAAAGAAAGGTTTAATTCGCGTGTTAAATGTACAAAGTACTGAACGGTAATGAAAAGAAAAATGTGCTTCGCGCCACTCCGGTGCGCGTTCGTTTTAGTTTGGTGAGGTTGGCAGTCGCCCACTGCAAAACGTACGGATGATTGTAGCAAGGTGAATAGAACAGTAGACGTGTTGCCATCTCCGACACGCGGAACTGATAATATTCAAATCAACCGTTAAATGCATGAACGAAGATACACAATGAAGAGTTACGTCTGTTTGTCTGTGGTTAAATGCTTGTTAGATGAACAGCTTGCGAGTGTTATGTCTGTTTGTCTGTGATAGTCCTATTGCATTGTTTCTTATTTGCAACTATTTTCCACATGACAATCTTTTTATTTATTTTTTTCTTATTCTTTAACGTAAGTAAACAAAATTGGAAAAAAATGCTGAGATTCAGTATGTTTTTTACCGTAGGGATGCTTTTGCCGAGCAATCAGTTGTCTTTACTGAGATTTTCGGCAAAAATTGACAACCGTGAATTTTATGATTACCGAGATCCTCGGTAAATTTGCTGTTTGCCGAGATGGTTACCGAGCACTCAGTGGTGCCCATCTCGGCAATTGTTTTGCCGAGATCCGGCGAAAAAAACTTAGTGTGCAGGTGCGTCACCAAAGTTTTCGAGCCGCTCCGTCTGTCACTTCGTTTGTGGTTATAACATAGAGATAACTTTATGACCGTAGTGCGCTGAGCAGATGGCGGTAGTGTGAAAACGTCAAATGCAAGGGAATTGACTATGCACACGCAGAAAAAACTATCGTCAAAACAAAAATATTTGAGGTAAATTTAAACGTAAACTCAGTTTGTTCTGGCCACAAAAATAAATTAGGTTGATTTCAAACGTATTCCATGTTTGAAGTCATGTGAAATCAATGTTTAAAAAAAAATCATGTTACGTTTATTATAAAAATATTCGTGTTGAAAAAAAAACGTATTTGTTTTTGTTTGGTTTGACAGCTATGCGAACAAAAATAAATATTTGAATTTTAAACATGCTTCTCATGTTTAAAATAAACATACATATTTGGAAATTATTTTAATAGTTGAGTGCAGGGTAAAGCAAGATAAAACGCATTGCAAAGAAATGAAGATCTTCGGGCAGGGCATCTAAATTCATGCTCTTTCACCCTGCAATTAAGGGTGACCTGTGAGGAGGAGGAAGATATAGGGATCGGAATCAGAAACTGAAGTTGATACTGTGGGGTTCCGCAGGTTTTGTCGAGCTGGTTTCCGGATCCATCTTCGGTTTTGCGACTTTCGGGTCGTTTTTTGTTGAGTTGAGCAAAGGTGGGGCAACTTTTTCCGAATGTAACAAGAAGGAAATAAAAAGGCATACCCGCTAAAAACCGTTTACCCAAATCCTATATTGTTGAAATAAACATGCTTTTGAATTTAATTCAAACATAAGTATTTTAGTTTTAAACATGCTTTCAATTTACTTTAAATAATTCATATGTTTAGAGTATTGGCAAATCAAAGTTGGCACTCGTGGAGAATAGAAGAACTATGAAAGTGATGATGGTTTCAAAATTTTGCACGGGGAAGTATACGAGTGCAATCTTAAAATGCTTTTATTTTGAAAATGGAGCATTTTATTTAAATCTGGTTACTGCTACAGTGGTAGAAAAGCGGAAGTCTATGTTTACACCTAAAAATCTGAAAAGAAATTAAGTTTTCTGTATTATATGTCTATTGAGTAGTCCTGAAGTTTTCTACTAACGTCCCTAATAAACGTGTACCATATACTGACGATATCTTAGATGGTGCGACCATACCACATAAAATTGGGATGATATCCCGAATTAGTGCCACACAAAAAACGAAAATTGTTGTAATAAAAATAATGCAATTTCAATTTGAAAGCTTCCCTAAATTCGTAGTTTTAACTACGAAAAACTCAAATTGAAAATTATTTCTTTTGGTTTGACAATATTTCTTTCACTTTCGACTCGTAATTTTAAAAGCTCATTTTTGAAAATAAAAGTTGTACAACTGTCAAAAATACCTCTTCATAATGAAGTTTTTGGCAGCCTTGGCAGCACAACCTATTTTTACCGCCAAATTTTACTTGACGTCATAAGCAACCACAAGAAGGAGGCGAGAACTTGGAAACATTATGATTTTCCGCTGCAGCAGGGAATGTTAGGTGAGTTGAAATTTGATAAGGTTTATTATGAATTTGTTTTATTTGTTTTATCTTAGCACCAGGTCCGATTGTTCACGGAATTAGCACAGCTGATACGCAAACTCCTGATGAAAGGAATCAAGGCTGAGCAGATTGTTGACACCTTGGACAAGCAAATTGGAACGGATATACTTCTGACTGCAAACAGGTGGAAGTAGCGTTAAAATTCGAAATCTTTTTTTCGCCACTGAATGACCATGGGAAGCGTGAGGAGTCCACCCGCAACACGATCAAAGTTGATCTATAATCTTCTGGAAATAGTTTAAAAAGTTCCTGGGATCATACGGGCGAGCGAGCGAGCGAGACACTGTACAATGCGATGTGAAGTTTTCCCCCACTCGGGAGAAGGAAATTCAACATCATATATTTAATATTGATTGTTTAAAATATCAATAAACATATTTTTGTACATTTATTTCAAATAATAAAAACTTTTAAGTGAAAAATTATAAGATTTTGGAATGAAAACGGACGTAATAATGATGAAAGTATTTGTTTTTAAATTTAAAAGGACATATATGTTATCCTAACTATACCAAAGTTTCAGGCCAAAAGTTTATTTTGAATCAAAAATAATCTGCTTTTAATTTAAACACTGTTATGCTTTTCATTTGACAGAAGTACAATTCAATTTGAAAGTTTTAACTTTTAAAAGCAGTGGCCGGGCAACTTTTGATTTGACAGTTGGCCTATTTTTGTTTTGAAAGCGAACCGCTTTCTACCAAAAAGAACCAATGCATACTTTTAATTCTATCAATGTATTTTTTAATTTGAGCAACGATTTTTCTTTGTGTGTGGTTAGGCGCATCTTATGGTTATTGTTTATGCGGGGTAGCACTTACCAGATTTAAATAAAATGCTCCATTCACAAAATAAAAGCATTTTAAGGTTGCTTCCCCGTGGAAAATTTTGAAACCATCATCACTTTCATAGTTCTTCTATTCTCCACGCGTGCCAACTTTGATTTGCCAATAAACATTTATATTTTTGTTTTAAATGAACAAAATTTGTATCCGTGCACGCTACAGGTGGTGGTACTACCAACTACGATACTTTTAAATTGACCGTTAAATGCTTGTTCGATGAACAACTTGCGAGTGTTATGTCTGTTTGTCTGTGGTTTGATCATCTCTTTTGAGAAGTAGATATTTGGGTTAATTTCTCTATATTTTGGGTAATTTTATTTGCTCGTGTACTCAGTTGACTGCAAAACAAAAAACTAGATCAAACCACACGCACCAAACCGATGGGCAACGAGCGCCATCTTTTGTTTGGCATTTTTGACAAGAAGTGCGTGAAAACTTTTGTGATCGGTCGAGAGTGTTATTTCGTGTGATTAGTTTTCCAATTTTGTGGCGTTTTTATTTATTTTACCATCCACTAGTTTAATCTTGGTGCCCCAGAAATGTTTTAGCATTCTGGAACTAGTCGAACTAAAGAAAAATATTCCCCGGCGGAGAATAGATAGTGCAGAAAATAGGCTCCGGCATTTGGCATTCGAAATCAGTGTTCAACATTTTGGGCGGAAGTTTGAAAATGTCGGAGGAAGCTAACAGCATCGACGAATTAGCGAAGGAACCTTGTTCTCCGGAACAAAATGAGTCGGACTCACCAGACGATGATGATCTTGATGTGCCAGATCCGGAATGTAAGAAAAAAGAAGCGACTGAAGAAAGCCAAGTCGAGTGTACCGGGGAGGAAGAGGCCTCATTGGATGGCGAGGAAAAGAATATGATAACAGAAAATAGTCCAGAGGAATGCCCTGCCGATGGTCAATCCATAGAACTTCATGCTAAAGAGGAAAATGATTGCGCTAACAAGGATAAGAAAAACGACGAATTGTATGATAAATTAAGTAGCAGCAGTCCAGAGCCGGGTGAACTGCCGGATGATGATGACCTAACTGGAGAAAACACCAAGAATATTAAAAAGGAAACCCGGAATGGAAGTGATACGGAAAACCATTTCGAGGAAGTGAAACTTGTCAAGACACGCAATACATCAGAGGACGACATACCGAAAATCAAGAAAGAACAGAACGATTCGGAACGGGTTAAACGGGAAGCCAACTCTGTGGATGACAGCTGGGAAGAAGAAACCAAAAGTCCTAATGTGAAACAAGAAATTTATTCCGATTTGGAGGATGATATTCCTCCAAAAACTCCCGAATTAAAACCGCTCGATAAAGAACCCGAACCGTCGAAGAAGCTAGCAAGTATTTTTGAGAAAAAAATAAAAAAGGAAGACGGCAGTTCCGAGGGAATATTGCAAGAAAAGCTGAAGCAGTACTTCGGTCACAATGATTTCAAGAGCGCATTGCAGAAGGAAGCGATACAAACTATTATAACAAGTGAGTGGCTATTTTAGCAATACACAATTTTTGACTTTGAAGTATTTCACAATTTGTAATAATGGCAAACCAGATTCTCTGATCACGTCCAAACCTTCACAATTATCCGGGAAGTCTAAGAAGAATATAAATAGGGTTTGAGATTTTTAAGTGCTGAGTATAAGCTAATTAAAAACATTGAAAAGTTGTTACCAAAATCGGAATCATAACAAATAAATTTACAAAAATATTTGTTATTAAAAACATTTCCCATTTTCCCCTTTCAGGAACCCGAGATGTGTACGTTTCGATGCCAACCGGTTCCGGTAAATCGCTGTGCTTCCAGTTGCCCGGCGTCATGCAAGATAACAAGGTTACCATCGTCTTTTCGCCCCTGTTGGCCCTGATCAAGGATCAACTGGATACGTTGGCCAAGCTTAAAATCCCAGCCGATTCTATCAATTCCAAAATGAGCAACAAAGATCGCGATCGCGTCCTGAACGATCTGAAAAGCATCCGCACGGATATACGCTTCCTGTACATCACACCTGAACAGGCCAACACATCCACCTTTAAGGAGCTTATGAAGATGCTAGTCAAGAACAAGAAGGTCGCGTACGTCGTCGTCGACGAAGCACATTGTGTCAGCGATTGGGGTCACGACTTCCGGCCGGACTATCTCAAACTTGGTCACTTGCGGTCCGAATACCCTTCGATTCCGTGGATAGCACTAACCGCAACCGCTTCCAAGAAAGTTGTCGTAGATATATTTAAAAATCTACGTCTAAAAGAGCCCATTGCAAAATTTAAAACACCTTGTTTCCGGAAAAATCTCTACTACGATGTTGTGTTTAAAAACTCCATACAGGATGACTACATCCATCTGCGGGATTACATTGAAAGTATTTTACATAAAGACGATGCGGATGTCAAGCCGGTATTGAATAAAGCCTTAAAAAGATTTGTTTCCATTGCTATAATTTAATTTGTTTTCACATTTCAGACTAAGAAAGCATGCGGTATCATCTATTGCAGAACGCGTGAGACAACCGAACGGGTTGCAAGCAGTTTATCCAAACTAGGACTGAAGACTGCTGCTTACCACGCTGGGTTGAAACAATCGGAGCGAGTTGCTGTGCAGGAGGACTGGATGAATGGAAAATATGCAGCAATTTCCGCCACCATAAGCTTTGGCATGGGTGTAGATAAAGGCTCGGTGCGTTTTGTCATTCACTGGGACATTCCCCAGAGTGTGGCATCCTACTATCAGGAATCGGGTCGAGCAGGTCGCGATGGAAAGAAATCTTACTGCCGCGTGTATCATTGTCGGGATCAGTGCAAGTCGATCGACTTTCTCCTACAACAGGATTTGCAGAAAGGCAAGGGCACTTCCAAGGAGGATAAGGCCAAGCTAGCTGTGAAGAATTTCGAAAAAATCGTCCAATATTGCGAAGCAGCCTATTGTCGACATAGGCTCTTTTCAGACTTTTTTGGCGATGATCCACCGAACTGCAACAACATGTGCGATGTATGCGCGAATCCAAAAAAGGTAGAAAAAGCTATCGAAACATTTCAAAAGTTGTCAGTGTCTGGAAAGCTAAAAACGATAATCGGTTTCGATGACGATTGTTCCGATTTATACGAAGGCGGCCGCAAAGGCGCTGAAGATGCTTACGAGGAAGTGGAAGGGAACGATAGCGACTCCCTACGAGATAAGCGTGCAAAAAGAGAGACGGAATTACTGCTTCAAAAACAATTCGCCCTGAGAAAAGCATCTGCTGCAAAAGAATTGGATATGCACAAATCGGTCTCCATTAGTCGAGTCAAATTTGCCCTCCAGACCACGGTTAAGGTTAACGGACTAACGATTTCTTCCCGAGAAAGCAATCTCACCATGTTGGCTGATCTACTTAAGAAGAATGTTGAAGCATGCAAAGAGTCCGACCCACCAGAGCATGAACTGGTTTATAAGGACTTCGAGGATATAGCAGTAGAAATGGAATATGAATCATTTACCAGCAACACTGTAGGCAGTCTCTACAGGAGGTCGATTGTGAAACATGTAAGTACGATTTGCAATGTTCGCTCTAACTGGTTTCTTTAGGGATATTAGGGTGATTGTAAATTGAACCAAAACTTAAGATTTCATCAATTTTGGACCATTGGAACTATTTTAAATAAATGCGAGGACCCTTGGCACCAGTGGTACTTTGAACACAGACAAACCGACAAACCGACATGACGCTTAATTCTGAATTATGCCCGAAAATCGTAAACGGCCGATTTAAATGTTCAGTGATCCGAACTGTCAAAACCATAGGATTTTTTGATCTAGATAAAAATAATTTGTCCAAAATATATCAGACACGAACCAATTCATAACTTTTGCATGCTGGTTCATGGCTTAGCTAAATATTTCCCGCAAACACGGAGTCAGATGTCAGTAGTGTGCTTTGGTCAGAAACTTTATTGTTTTTGCTATGGTCATTCATGTCGGTTTTTCGGTGCTTTGAATGGGAGCGAGCGTAAATTTGTTAATTTTGTGTCCAAAAACGAAGTGATTATTTTGCTGTGTCTCTATCGACGAAATCCATTTCCCATACAATTTGTTTTCTTCTTCTTCTTCTTCGCATTTCAAGCTTATTGCATATCGCATATTAGCTTATTGCGTGCTCTCAACTTAGTGTTCTATAGATGCACTTCCACAGTTATTAATTGAGAGCTTTCGATGTCTGTACCATTTTTGCATTGGTATAATTGTGTGGCAAAAGTCCAATCATACCTTCTATGCCCAGGGAAGTCGAGAAATTTTCCAACCCGAAAAATTCCTAGCCCGGACCGGGAATTGAACCCATGTGTGTGTGTGTGTGTGTGTGTGTGTTTTTTTTTTTTTTTTTTTTTTTTTTTTGGCAAGGAGGAAACCTTCAAAAAGGCCATCGTGCCACCGCTTGACGACTGGGCGCACAGTCGCGGTGACACGGTGTGTGGGATTCTTACCGCACTAAAACCTCCTTAGACGCCTTGCCCTTTTCCCCCGGAACCACTTGTCGTATTACTTCGGAGGGGGTCGTGCATTACGCACCTCACTTTACCTCAGCTAATTGGCGCTTCCAGTTCGCTGATCGTCTCTCCAATTTGTGAGCCATTTATCTCCCAGCGTCACGTTCTACTCGGTTATCCCTGGTGGTGGATACAGCCTACTCTGACAGAGAGTTCTCCCGGCTTCGGCTTTCAGTTCGCACTTGTGTGAGCACATTACTACTTTCTAGTTGGTCTTCCCGCCATTTTCGCTGCAGCGCTGACATGATCTGCGTTACTGCTCTGCTGACGGCGTTAAAGGTGCCCTCCTCTCGACACATTTCTTCGACGACATTCTCCGTGCTAAGGGCGAGCATATCCTCTCGCACATCATCAAATCTAGGACATTCGAAGACCACGTGCTCTGGTGATTCTTCCACATTCCCACACTCCGGACAGAAGGGTGACGTTGTGTGTCCGAACCGATGCAGGTACTTCCTGAAGCAGCCATGACCAGACAGGAACTGCGTCAAGTGGAAGTTGACTTCTCCATGCTTCCTGTTCACCCAGGTCGAAAGAGTCGGTATTAGCCTGTGTGTCCATCTACCGTTCTCTGCTGCATCCCACTCCTGCTGCCACTTAGCCATCGACTCCGTTCTCACCATTTTTCGTACTCCTCTGGTTTCTCTCGTCATATAGCACTCGTAGTCCTCCGCCAAGGTGATGCCGATTGGGATCATACCGGCGATAACGCATACTGCCTCCATCGAAATGGTTCTGTACGCACTCACGACTCGCATGGCCATGAGCCGGAACGTACTGCTCAATTTCCTTTGGTTCTGCTTCGTTTTCAGCGCTTCAATCCAGGCTGGACCTCCGTACCTTAGTATTGATGAGGAAACACTAGCCAGAAGACGTCTCTTGCTGCTGCTTGGACCAGAATTGTTCGGCATGATTCTGGCTATTGCGTTGATGACCTTCGTCGCCTTCTAGCAAGCATATTCGATGTGGCTATTAAAGTTTAGCCGGTCGTCGATCATCACTCCCAGATACTTAAGCATGCGCTTCGAAGCAATGGTGTGCTCTCCAACGGTAATTTCTGCCCGCTGCACTGCTTTGCAGTTACTGACCAACATCACTTCTGTTTTGTGGTGGGCTATCTGCAGCTTCGCTCCTTGCATCCAGTTACCAATCGTATCTATCGCCTCAGCCGCCAACATTTCCACTTCTTCCAGCGTCTCACCGGTTACCGTCAAGACGACATCGTCCGCAAAGCCAACGATCTCAACTCCTTTGGGCAGCTTGAGCGTCAGCACGCCATTGTACATTCCGTTCCACAGCGTGGGACCTAGAATGGAGCCTTGGGGAACCCCCGCCGTGATTCTAAGCGATTTCTGCCCCGTGTCTGTCACGTAGACAAGGACCCGGTTCTGGAAATAACTACTTAGAATCCTGCAGAGGTAGCCTGGAACCCTCATTCTATGGAGCGCCTTGGCGATGGCCTCCCAGCTGGCGCTATTGAATGCATTCTTGACATCGATCGTAATCACGGCGCAGTATCGATTTCCTCTCCGCTTCTGTTTGGAAGCTTTCTCGGCTCTGTCAATCACTGTCCGAATTGCATCCACCGTCGATCTCCCTTTCCGGAATCCAAACTGTCTCTCCGACAATCCGTGTTCACTCTCCGTGCATTTCGTCAGCCTGTTGAGGATGATCCTCTCTAAGAGCTTTCCTACAGTATCCAGCAAGCATATTGGCCTATACGATGCAGGATCCCCCGGCGGTTTTCCGGGCTTCGGCAACAGCACAAGCTTTTGTACCTTCCACCTATCAGGGAACTGACCATCGTCCAGACATTTCTGCAGCACCATCCTGAACATGTCCGGGAACGTCTGGATCGCCGCCTTCAACGCCACGTTGGGAATTCCATCCGGGCCGGGAGCTTTATTCGCTTTCAACCCTTTCGCTGCTGCTATGAGTTCCTCGTTGGAGACTTGTTCAACGTTGTCTTCATCTACCTCGCCATATGGTGTAGGTGGCCAGTTCGTTGGGTCATGCTGTGGGAAAAGTCCCTCCACGATGACTTTCAGCTTGTTGTGACACATTTCAACCGGCATCGTTGGTCCTCTGATCTTCGCCATCGCAACTCGGTATGCGTTGCCCCAGGGGTTGGCATCGGCATCGCGGCACAACTCCTTGAAACTATTTGACTTGCTCAGCTTTATCTTTCGTTTCAGTGCAGCCCTGGCCTCTCGGAACACCACCCTGCGCTCCTCTCTGTCTGCTTCTGTTCTTGCTCTCTGAGCACGCCTTCTGGCTAGAAGACAAGTAGCACGGAGGGTGCTAATTTCCTCGTTCCATCAGTAGGCTGGACGCCGCCTGTTCGTTGGCTCCAGTTTTCTCGGCATAGTTGTGTCACATGCCCTTGCTAATAATTCGGTCAACTCATTTGCGCTTAGGCCCGGGACGCTGTTGTCTACCCTTAGAGCTTCGATGAAGAGATCCTTATTGAATGCCTTCGTCTTCCACTTCCGCTCGCTTACTTTCGTCCTCCGCATTTCCACCGGTGTTCGTTCGCCGATACTGTACCGGATCGCCTGATGGTCACTATGGGTGTACTCCTCGCACACCGTCCAGTTCATATTTGCCATTAGCGACGTACTGCAGAAAGTAACGTCGATAATGGATTCCCTACCATCTTTGCGGAAGGTGCTGATGGTTCCTTCGTTGGCCAGACTGACGTTCAACTTTGCCAGAGCTTCCAGCAGGCTATACCCTCTTGCGTTGGTACATCTGCTCCCCCAATCCACTGCCCAAGCATTGAAGTCTCCTGCGATGACGACTGGTCTCCGTCCAATGAGCTCTTCGGTGAGCCCATCTAGCATCTGGTGGAACTGCTCAATTGTCCATCTCGGGGGTGCGTAGCAACTACATACAAAGATTCCATTGATTTTGGCGATCACGAAACCTTCATATGAGCTTGCCACCACTTGTTGTATGGGATACCTGCCCATGACTTGTATGGCCGCCATTCCTGCTCTATCCGCCACCCAGTTACCATTATCGAGAGGGACTCGGTATGGCTCTGCAATGATTGCAACGTCGCACTTTGTTTCCGTTGTTGACTGCCACAACAGTTGCTGTGCTGTGTTACAATGATTGAGATTTATTTGGGTTACCTTCATTATTGCTGGCCCACCATCGCCTTCTTGAACTCAGGGCACCTGAAACTTCCCGTCACATGGCCATTTCCGTCCTCCTTTTTGCAGAGCATGCACCTCGGTTGCTTTGTACAGTCTTTTGCAACGTGCCCCTTCTCTCCGCATTTCCTGCACAGATCAGATCTGTCAGGGCCTTTGCAGTGTCTCGCCTGGTGACCGAAGCCCATGCATTTGTAGCATCTCTCCATTTTCTTAGATACCCGAGGAATAGCTTTCAACGGGCACACTGACCACCCAACCTTGATTCGACCAGTCTTCAGCAGCTCGTTAGCTGCGTCCGAAGAAAGTCGTATCGACGCCGTCTGCGTGCCACCATACGCCTTTCTCAACCGAATTGCCATCGGTACGTCTCCCAGGTTGCATTGCACCTTTAGCGCACTTTTCAACTCGTCTTCTGTTGTGATCTCGTCCAGATCCCTGCACTCGACCACTGACTCCTGGGATAAGGCTCTTACGTTCGCCGTCTCGCCAAGAGATTTTTCGACGAGCTCCTTAAAAGCTGAGCTCTTAACCGTAGGGTCCCTTTTCAGCTCGAATAGCATCTCGCCTTTCTGGGTTCGCCTGGTTTTCACCACATTCTCGCCTAGTTGTTTCAACTCCGGATCCTTTCTCACTTTCCGGAGGAGTGCTGCGTAGGACGTTTTGTCCTTCGCCTCAACAACCAGAGCGTCACCCTTGCTTCTCTCCCTACGAGGCCTAGGCTTCTCCTTATTCTTCCTGTCTTCCTTCTTCTTCTCTTCCTTCTTCCTCGCTTCTTCTTCCTTCCTCCTTGCTTCCTCTTCCTTCTTCCTCACTTCATCTTCCTTCTGTTTTTTCTTCCTCTCCTTCTGGTTCTCGACTTTACGCCACGCACCATTTTCTCCCATCTCCTTGATGCCTTCCTCGTCGTCCCTGCGTTTTTTGGGCTCCTCCTCATCTCCTGGCGTGTCCCTATCTCTCTTTTCAGGACGTGGATTTGTGGGTCCCTTCGGAGTCTCATGTGCTTGAGCCAGTCTTATGCTCTCCTTGGCCTCCAGCAGAGCCTTTTCGGCATTTTCGGCCCTTTTTCTCCACTCTTGACATTCCCGATCTGCCACTGTTATGCCGGATTTGATACCGGTCACAAGTTGCTTGATCTCTTTGTGTACGTTGTTTTTATCCTTCACGAACACATAGAGATCATCGATCTTCCTCCTGACCTCCGTCATTTTGGTTCTCCCGAGCTGCAGTTCTTGGGATTTGCTACTACTGGATATTGGTGTGAATATCTGGCTTAGCCCAACGCCTGGCTGCTCTTCTTGAAACTTACTGCTGCTGCTGGAACTCGCAGTGACCCCCAGGTTCGACACTGGTGATCTCTGCAATATCCCACTCCTTGCGAACACGTTTGCTCCTCCGTTTTCACTGTCTGGCGTATTGCCGTCGTTCTTCATATTTTTTTTTGTTTTTTCTTTTTCTTCATTTTTATTTTTTTCTCCAATTTTATCCATTCTGATGGGGGGCTTTGGGCCGCTATCTCCACTCGTTGTATGTAGTCTCCTATCGTGATCCCATGGTTATCTATGCAAGCAGGGAGGCCATGCTAGGGTTGACACGGTCCTTCATGGGGGCCGTGTTCAGAGCCAGATCGGCGTAAGTCAGGAATGTTACATCTGAGCCTACTACTCACCAATCACCAATTGGTGACGAGTTTTGAACGTATCCGGAGGCCTGCCAAGGTTTTACCGGGACGGGGGCAGCCGCACTATTAGCCCACTCGCCATTTCAAGAAGGTGTCACCCTTCTTTACTTAGGGAGCAGAATAGCACGACTGTCAGCCCTGTAGCGTGGTATCCAATCCATTGTGCCGTGTCGTGTCCATAGTTCCATGCCGTATCCAGTATGCCGTAATAAGGATCTTACTGGCGTCGATCCTAATGTGCCGGTTGGCACTCCTGCGGGTTGACGAAGCATTTCCTCTATCGCCGTGTTATGGTTACCGCGCCAGTGTTCGCGTCGCACCCCCTCACTTTGCTATTGTCAGAAGGACAACATTGCCCAGGCTACACCACGGGGAGGCGTGAGGTAGGAACTTGTGAGAACCAGAGCTAGGTTGTCAACTCACCATTTGTAGCCCAGTGTGTGTGTGTGTGTGTGTGTGTGTGTGTGTGTGTGTGTGTTTTTTTTTTTTTTTTTTTTTTTATAGTAAGGTTCAGGAAAGCTTCAAGAAGCCTGGCCTGTAGTGAAGGTGGCACGGTGTGGTATCCACTAGTTGCCTAGTGCAGCTCCACTAAAACCCATTCCTTACTCTCTCCTCTGCCTGGATCCCCCCGGGACCAGTGTGAAGCGACTACTTCGGGGGGTGGCTGTGCTCATGCACTTGTCGTACTCTCAGCGCTAGCTGGCGTTGCTAGATCGCTGCTCTTCTCTCCATTTACGCTGCAGCTCTGACATAATCTGTGTGACTGCCCTGCTGACGGCATTCCAAGAGTCCTCCTCTCGACACATTTCATCGACGACATTCTCCACGTTAAGGACGGGCATCTCCGTTCGCACTGCCTCGAACCTTGGACAGTCAAAGACCACATGCTCCGGCGTTTCATCGACGTTGCCACACTCCGGACAGAGGGGTGACGCTGCGTGTCCGAACCGATGCAGGTATTTCCTGAAGCAGCCGTGGCCAGACAGGAACTGCGTTAGGTGGAAATTGACTTCTCCGTGTTTTCTGTTCACCCAGGTCGAAAGAATCGGTATTAGTCTATGTGTCCATCTACCGTTCTCCGTCGTGTTCCACTCCTGTTGCCACTTAGCCAATTACTCCACTCTCACAACTTTCCGTACTCTTCCGGCTTCTCTCTGCCTGTAGCACTCACTGTCCTCCGCCAGGGTGATGCCGATAGGGATCATACCGGCGATAACGCATACTGCTTCCGACGAGATGGTTCTGTACGCACTCACGACTCGCATGGCCATGAGCCGGAACGTACTGCTCAGTTTCCTTTGGTTCTGCTTCGTTTCCAGCGCTGGAACCCAGGCTGGACCTCCATATCTCAGTATCGATGATGACACGCTGGCCAGAAGACGCCTCTTGCTACTGCTGGGACCAGCGTTGTTCGGCATGATTCTAGCTATCGCGTTGATGGCCTTCGAAGCCTTCTCACAGGCATATTCGACGTGGCTGTTGAAGTTTAGCCGGTCATCGATCATCACTCCCAGGTATTTTAACACACGCTTCGAGGCTATGGTGTGCTCCCCGACGGTGATTTCCGCCCGCTGTACCGCTTTACAGTTACTGACCAATAACACTTCCGTTTTGTGGTGGGCTATTTGCAGCTTCGCTCCTTTCATCCAGTTACCAATCATGTCGATTGCCTCGGTTGACAACACTTCCACCTCTTCCAGCGTCTCGCCTGTTACCGTCAAGACGACGTCGTCCGCAAAGCCAACGATCTCAACTCCTTTGGGCAGTTTCAGCGTTAGCACGCCGTTGTACATCCCGTTCCAGAGCGTTGGACCAAGGATGGAGCCTTGTAGAACTCCCGCTGTGATCCTAATCGATCTCTGTCCCATGTCTGTCTCGTAGACCAGAACCCGGTTCTGGAAATAACTCCTCAGGATCCTGCACAGGTAGTCAGGGACCCTCATTCTATGCAGTGCTTCGGCGATGGCCTCCCAGCTGGCGCTGTTGAACGCATTCTTGACGTCGATCGTTATGACGGCGCAATATCGATCTCCTCTCCGCTTCTGTTTGGACGCCTTTTCAGCTCTCTCGACCACTGTCCGAATTGCATCCACCGTCGATCTCCCTTTCCGGAATCCGAACTGCCTCTCCGACAATCCGTGCTCACTCTCCGTGTATTTCGTCAGCCTGTTTAGGATGATCCTCTCCAAGAGTTTTCCGAGTGTATCCAGCAGGCATATAGGCCTGTATGATGCTGGATCCCCCGGCGGTTTTCCTGGTTTCGGCAGCAACACTAGCTTCTGTATCTTCCACCTGTCAGGGAAGTGACCCTCGTTCAGGCATTTCTGCAGCACCATCCTGAACATGTCCGGGGATGACTGGATCGCCGCTTTCAACGCTACGTTGGGGATTCCATCCGGACCGGGAGCTTTCTTCACCTTCAATCCTTTCGCCACTACTACGAGCTCCTCGTTGGTGATTTCGACGTTATCTCCCTCTCTTTCTCCGTACGGTGTAGGTGGCCAGGTTGTTGGGTCGTGCTTCGGGAAAAGTCCTTCCACGATGACTTTCAGCTTCTCTGGGCACATTTCAGCGGGCATCGTTGGACCTCTGATCTTCGCCATCACGACTCGGTATGCGTCGCCCCAGGGGTTGGCATCAGCGTCTTGACACAGCTCCTTAAAACAGTTCGACTTGCTCTGCTTAATCACTCGTTTAAAAGCGGCCCTGGCCGCTCGAAACACTTCTCTTCGTTCCTCTCTGTCTGCTTCCGTTCTTGCTCTCTGAACACGTCTTCTGGCTCTGAGACAACTAGCGCGGAGAGTACTAAGTGCCTCGTTCCACCAGTAGACTGGACGCCGTCTGTTATTTGGCTCCAGTTTCCTCGGCATGGTCGTGTCACATGCTCTCACTAACGTTTCTGTCAGCTCGTCCGCATTTAGATCTACGGGACTCCCGTCCACACGAAGTGCCTCAACGAACAAATCCTTGTCGAAAGCTTTCGTCTTCCACTTTCGGTCACAAGTTCTCGTCCTCCGTACTGCCACAGTATTCCGTTGACCGATGCCATATCGTATCGCCTGATGGTCGCTATGGGTATATCCTTCGCACACTCTCCAATCCATGTTTGCCATCAGCGACGGACTGCAGAAAGTAACGTCGATAATGGATTCTCGGCCATCTCTGCGAAAAGTGCTGCTGGTGCCTTTATTGGCCAGCATAACTTCCAGTTTTGCCAGAGCTTCCAGCAGACTGTGCCCTCTTGCATTGGAACACCTGCTTCCCCACTCCACTGCCCAAGCATTGAAGTCTCCTCCGATGACTACCGGTCGTCGTCCGACCAGCTCTTCGGTAAGTCCATCAAGCATCTCGTAGAACTTCTCAATCGTCCATCTGGGGGGTGCGTAACAACTACACATGAAGATTCCGTTGATTTTGGCGATGACGAAGCCTTCGTATGAGCTCGCAACCACTTCTTGAATGGGGTATCTGCCCATAACTTGTATAGCTGCCATCCCAGCTTTATCCGCAACCCAGTTACCGTTATCGGGAGGGACTCGATACGGTTCCGCAATGATTGCAACGTCGCACTTTGTTTCTGTTGTCGACTGCCACAACAGTTGCTGAGCAATGTCGCAATGATTGAGGTTTATTTGGGTTACCTCCATTACTGTTGGCCTGCCATCGCCTTTTTGTATGCTAGGCATTTGAAGCCTCCCGTCGTATGATCGTTACCGTCCTCTTTTTTGCAGAGCATACACCTCGGATGCTTCGTGCAGCCTCTTGCAATATGGCCTTTCTCTCCGCATTTCCTGCACAGATCAGATCTGTCAGGGCCATTGCAGTTCCTCGCCTGGTGACCGAATCCCATGCACTTGAAGCATCGCTCCAATTGCTTGGTAACCCGAGGAGTGGCTTTCAGCGAGCACAATGACCAGCCAACCTTGACCTTGCCCGTCTCCAACAGCTTATTCGCTGCAGCTGTCGAAAGCCGTATAACCGCCGTTTGCATGCCGCCGTACGCCTTCCTCATGCGGATTGACATCGGGACATCTCCAGATCGCAGTGCACTCTCAACGCACTTCTTAGCTCCTCTTCTGTGGTGATCTCGTCCAGGTCCCTGCACTCGACCACTGTCTCCTGGGATAGAGCTCTTACGCTCGCCCCTTCGCCAAGAGACTTTTCGACGAGCTCCTTGAAGGCTGAGCTCTTGATAGCAGGATCCTTCTTCAGCTCAAAGAGGATCTCGCCTTTCTGGGTTCGCCTGGTTTTCACCACGTTCTCTCCTAGTTGCTTCAACTCCGGATCCTCTCGTACCTTCCGGAGGAGTCCTGGGTATCACCTTCTTCTGTTCAGCTTTCTTCTTCATGTCTTTTTCCTTCCGTTTTTTCCACTTCTCCTTTGGCTTCTCGACGGTACGCCAGCCTTCCTCCTTGTTGTCTTCTTTGTCGTTCTTGACTTTTTTCAACTCCTTTTCCTCTCCTGGAGTTTCCCTTTTCCTCTTCTCCGAGCGTGGATTTCGAGGTCCCTTTGGCGTCTCCTGTATTTCAGCTGCTGCTTTCTCCTTGGCCTCGATCAGTGCCCTTTCGGCAGTTACGGACCTCGTCCTCAGCGCATCCTGTTCACGTTCGGCAGCAATAATGGCGGATTTGATGCCCGTCACCATTTCCTTTATTGCCTTGTGGACGTTGCTCTTATCCTTGATGAAGTCATGGAGTTCATTGATCCTCCTCCTGACCTCCATCAATTTGGTCTTCCCAAGCTGCAATCCTTCTTGGGGTGTGCTACGGCTGGATTTCGGTGTGAACACCTGGCTTAGCATAAGACCTAGCTCTCCTTGGTGTCCTTGCTGCTCACATTGGGGCTTACTGCTGCTGTTGGAACTCGCTGTTGCCTCCAGGTTCAACACTGGTGATCTCTGCAATATTCCGCTCCTTGCGAACACGTTCGCTCCTCCGTTTTCAATTTCTGGCGTCTTGCCGTCGTCCTTCATATTTTTTTGGGTTTTCTCATTTTCTTCTTTTTTGTTTTTTTCTCCGTTTTTCTCCATTCTGTTGGGTCCCCCCTCCGGGCCGCTATCAACACTCGTTGTATGTAGTCGCCTATCGTGATCCCATGGTTATCTATGCAAGCAGGGAGGCCATGCTAGGGTTGACACGGTCCTTCATGGGGGCCGTGTTCAGAGCCAGATCGGCGTAAGTCAGGAATGTTACATCTGAGTCTACTACTCACCAATCACCAATTGGTGACGAGTTTTGAACGTATCCGGAGGCCTGCCAAGGTTTTACCGGGACGGGGGCAGCCGCACTATTAGCCCACTCGCCATTTCAAGAAGGTGTCACCCTTCTTTACTTAGGGAGCAGAATAGCACGACTGTCAGCCCTGTAGCGTGGTATCCAATCCATTGTACCGTGTCGTGTCCATAGTTCCATGCCGTATCCAGTATGCCATAATAAGGATCTTACTGGCGTCGATCCTAATGTGCCGGTTGGCACTCCTGCGGGTTGACGAAGCATTTCCTCGATCGCCGTGTTATGGTTACCGCGCCAGTGTTCGCGTCGCACCCCCTCACTTTGCTATTGTCAGAAGGACAACATTGCCCAGGCTACACCACGGGGAGGTGTGAGGTAGGAACTTGTGAGGACCAGAGATAGGAAAAACGCTCTTCCCAGGTTGTCAATTCACCATTTGTAGCCCATGTAACCATTTGTGTGTGTGTGTGTGTGTGTGTGTGTGTGTGTGTGTGTGTGTGTGTGTGTGTGTGTGTGTGTGTGTGTGTGTGTGTGTGTGTGTGTGTGTGTGTGTGTGTGTGTGTGTCTGTATGTGTGTGTGTGTGTGTGTGTGTGTGTGTGTGTGTGTGTGTGTGTGTGTGTGTGTGAGTGTGTGTGTGTGTGTGTGTGTGTGTGTATGTGTGTGTGTGTGTGTGTGTGTGTATGTGTGTATGTGTGTGTGTGTGTGTGTGTGTGTGTGTGTGTGTGTGTGTGTGTGTGTATGTGTGTATGTGTGTGTGTATGTGACGAAATGAATGCGCTCACGTTTCTCAGCAACCGCTCAACCGATTTGGACAAACTCGGCGCCAAATGATAAGTCTTGGGGTCCCATTGAACGCTATTGAACGGTTTTGGAATCGGTGAACCGGTTCCGGAGATATGGCCGGAATAAGATCCGGTGAATATGGGCCTTCACGCTGGATTTAACGGAAAACGTATCAAAACCATCATGCGACACATCAAATTACTACAGAATTCAAAAATAAGATCAATGCAAGTCGTGTTAAGTGTTCCAGACCACATTGGACACACTTGGACATGTTCCGGATACCCCGGGGAAGTTGCTTGAATATGAATTGAATTAAAACCCATTAAATCACATTAAAATACGATGATAAGGTGATTGGTAGCCTCACCAAATAGACTACACTCGGATATATTCCGGGTACCCCCAGGCAGTGGCGTAGCGTCACTGGATGACACGGGGGTGGGGGGCTTGGTCACTGATAATGACAATAAAATAAATAAACTTGAATAAGTAAGAAGGGTCTGATCACACCATAGGTGGATAAATTAGGGTTTTTTTTTCTACATTCTCGAAGCTCGATTATCAAAGTAACCCCAAATCAAAAAACTGAAGTTCGGTCACAAAGCTAAAAAAAATAGTGCGAATGCTTTAATTTCCGTTAAACATATTACTAAGGAATTGACTCTTGGATCCTCAGTACTTGTTTTAAAAATATAAAATTTGAAAAACATTCATTGCTTTAAAAATTATTTGGAATATACTTTAAAAAACTATCAATGTTACTCCGTTTTACGGTACCTCCAAATCCTTCATAGTTTGTCATCCAAGTATGTCCACGGCGTCAGAATTATGTTTTCACTGTGATGAAAATCTATAATAAATATACCCCTATTTTTCTTCATTTGCTGTTGTTCTATCTCTTTAATGCTATTGATAACCAATTGACCACTATGATAAGATTAGTTGCTATAATGTTTAAATTAAAATATTAGGGGCCTAAAATTCCCAAGGCTAATCAAAGTTCTCAAGATTGTGAACAGAATCTTGAGTTTTACATAACTTATAGGCTATTTATTATCCTTCTTGATTTCCTTATTTAAAACAAGGGGAGTTCTTCCAAGCCATATGGACCAAGAAAAATTGCAAAAGTGAAAATGGTCTCTTCCGATTTGGACTATATTTGGAGGGGAAGTTTAGGTCCAAATTTTAAAACTCCTAATTTTTGTGCTGATCGGAGCTCCCCTCGGTCAAGGGGAGTATTTTCTATTTTTCGTAATTTTCAAGAAACCACTGTACCTATTCCTTTGTTAATATCTTCGGAACGAATGCTACAGATAGGATTGGGTACTGTTTTCATAAGAGAATTAGTCATGAAATCTAAACATGCAACTCCTTCGGAGATGAACCAGCCTACGGCTAAAAATCTCCTAACTAAAGAAAAAAAAACCATGAAACTATGATTTCTATAAAGTGTTGTCAGAATATTCATTTTTAGACCTTGAAAATCAGGGAATCTCAGGGAAATATTTCTCGCGTCACTTTTCAATAGGTCCTATATACATTGATCGATTTTCTTCATCGACTTTCTCTTTGGAATGCCAGGGCCGTGTTAAGATATTATATTTCCGAATATTTTCGACACACAGATCGATGGAAGAAGCAACAATCTAACATCTAATACGACAATGACGACATAAAACGTTTTTGTAGCTGAGTTATTTACGAAAGAGAGAGTCGATGATAAGAATCAATTAATGGTCTAGTTGAAAAGTGACGTGAGATTTCTTAGTGATAGAAACTTAATAAAAAGTATGACTGACTTCGCTAGTTTTGAACAACTTAGTTACTTGGTGTAGTTTGAGGATGGTTGCTCATTGCACATTTTAAATAGAGTTGCGAACTTGTGGTTGCTCAATGCTTCATGTTG
This sequence comes from Ochlerotatus camptorhynchus, assembly GCF_037179485.1. NCBI lineage: Eukaryota > Metazoa > Arthropoda > Insecta > Diptera > Culicidae > Ochlerotatus > Ochlerotatus camptorhynchus. The sequence continues at coordinate 990 of NW_027041286.1, read as the reverse complement.
CATTTTTGCAAGTTAAGCAAAAATTACTCAAATAAGAGGATATTTCGATGATTTTCAGCCTAATGTAAATTCAGCTCCCACTGAAATCCTGAGGGTTGATAAAACTCCATTTCTCTAGAGCTAGACCTTGTTAGTTGTTGCAAAATGTAACCACCAAATAGGTATGTACGTCTCTTAATAGATGTTACACAAAATTTAACCTGTGAGGTGCGTCTGCTCGATCCAGCTGTGTCCAACAAAAACCAATCCTTTGAGCGCATTGGAACGCCTATAAGTATAAATGCTAAAGTTTGAGTATTCTAGGTCTACATTGTAAACCTGGTCTGCTCGGAAAATTAGCTTCTCAGTGAAGATTTAGTATTGTTATAGACAAAATTTTGGAGGTGAAAGCGCTGTTTTTTTTACGATTTATTTGTGTTATCAGCAATAATTTACTAGTGTTTCATATGTAATATGTAGGAAAACGGGGTGAATTTCTGCTCCTAGCGATGAGTTCTGAAACAGTTAGAAAAGAACTGCCATGCCCAGGACCTCTTCTCGTATCATGGAGTAAATCGAGGTAAGAAATGGATCGTGTATATGCTGAAAACATTAAGCGATTAAAGCCTTTTTGTAGATTTATATCGAGACGCTTGCAATTTTCTTATACATCGCTATCAATCATATTAGCATCCCGGTTACTGCTTGAACTAGTACCTGGCGCTTATCACGTTTAAAATTTGTAAATTTCGAAAAATGCGGTGCCTTCCCGTTTTTGGCAACACGCAATTTCTGTCTTTTTTGCAATCTATAAAATGTATCGAATTCAATTTGAGGTTGTACTGGACCACTCTTCATGGGTTAGAGGTCCATGAGGTATGTCATGAATTTTTTTTTTCCAGAAAGCACTAGTACATATCTGAGAAAAGTAAGAAAACTAATAGCTGATGAGGTCGTGTTGCCAAAAACGAGTAGGTACTATACCAGATTTTTTTATCAAAAATTACTGGA
>NW_027041285.1:0-161246 GCF_037179485.1 Ochlerotatus camptorhynchus | reverse complement strand
GCTTCCTCACTCGCGCACTTGTTATCTATAACACTATGCCAAATAACTTTGGTGAGAAAAAAAAACCCTCGTGTGGGGAAAAACTCAAAAAATATCGGACTATAGTGTCGTACAACGAGACCAGTACGTCTTGGCCGGCTCAGCGTGCGAGACGTAATGATCACACTATTCATTTCACAGGAAATTTTGAATCTTTCCGTTATCCAAAACGAAAAGAACTTTAAATGGCAACCCTTTTTGCGATGCATACACTTTGGCATCATTATTTGGGAATTCGTTCGTAAAAAAAGGACGTAAACAGAATTCTGCGTAAAAAAGGCTTCGTAAATGGTGGTTTCAGTGTACTAAAAACATGAATTTCAGGTAAATTTAATAAAACTTCATATATCTCAATCGTTTGAAAATATACAGTCTTGGGTAACTTTTCATAAAATTTTACGTTCTACAACTTTGCCAAAGACAACAAACCTCTTTTTTGTACAAGAGGCTTTACTGAAGACGTCAACTCAATTCGATGCAATCCCAGAGTGTAATTTTTTTTCCTGTTCAAATTTCATTCCTGGGCCACTGTCCACGAGGCTTGTACAATTTCGGTTGGTCTTTTTGAACAGTACAATCAGCTATTAATTACTATTATTAATTCTCATCATTTCCCCTATCCTCCTTCCAGGTCCACAGACTACAAGGGCGATTCGAACTTCAATGCCCTGTTCACACCACTCACCTTTCTGGTGACGTACTTCAACTCGGGCGTCAACCCGCTGCTGTACGCCTTCCTCAGCCGGAACTTCCGCAAGGGAATGCGTGAACTGTTGCTCTGTTCGTTCAAGAAAAACAAGAACAAATCCCTGAACCAACGCATCCCGCTCCATGTAAGTAATGTTATCGATTGATTAGCCCCTCTCCTGTGGATGATGATCATCACACCCACCACCACCACCACCACCACCAACCCATCGAACGCGCCGCATGAGCTTCTATCTAATTTCCCTCCGCTTGAGCTCCCCGCCCACTTAGCCTCTAGTACTTATACTTCCCCTAGTCATAGAAACATAGCTTTGAAACCCATGTAAAAAAATAAATAGAGAATAGAGTCCACCACTCTAGCTAACCCAATACACTGTCTATTGCTACTCGGCTGAGCTGGACGAGGAATTAAAATTGAAACAGAAAACGACAATCACCATCGGCAGGGATATAATTGGAAAAAATACGCGCTGATTGGCTAGTAATAATTGATAAGCTGAAATGAAGAACATCTTGAGGGACACTAATTGAGTTTGAGCTGCTGACGGACAGCACCGGGATGGTCCCTGACAGTCAGCGTGTTTCCTCGAAGGCGTGCGCTCACCTCTCAAACCCCCCAAGGATACAAATTTGTGTTAATTGAATACGACCGAAGCGACGTCGAGCTGCTACTGCAGTGTCCCGCCTCGAGCAATAGGTAGTGTTTGAAGTTGATGTCGAATCTTTTCCGGTAGAAAACTCACAAAGGAGCGTTAATGGTCCATTTTGCTTTAGTGTTGCGAAAATAAGCAAGATGATTTACAAATATTAATTGATTGCCCGTGTACAACGAGCTGCACGCTTGACTGTCGAGTTCAATAGATCTGGCTTATTTTCGGAACCCTCAATAAACCAGTGAAAAGTGCATCGTAAGTAAACTGCCTACCTCCTACACTTGATCGATCTCTGTTTATCCTAAATCTAGACACCTTTCTAACAATGCCATCAAATTTCCAATCCCTGCTTGTGTAGATCAGCGTTTCTCTTCTTCTAGAGTAGTAAGTAGTTTCCGATTTCATATACACTAGGAATTGTATTTGCTTTGTATCCAAAACGAAAACAAATAAAACTAGCACTTGTCCGTTATTGCGAAGCACGAATCTGAAATACTAAAATGCAAACAGAGACTGAATAGGAAGAAGCGGGTTGATGTGGGGAGTCCACCCTCCCACAGCCCCATTTTGTACCTACTAGCGTAAAATATGATTCGAACAAGCCAAATAAACAACAAAGAATCGAAGCTCGATCAAATCCGCTCATTGTGCCGAACCACCCCTTCCACCAACCCACCCGGCGCCCGCAGCGATTGGAAATCGAATCATTCATTGGTGTTTACATTAACCGTCGACAACGACAACGACGACGGTGCACTGTGCACTGTGGGGATTCAGGTGGTCAATAATCGAAAATTGACTTCCTCCGATACGTGATTCGCGTTCGTCCATCGGTAGTAGACTATTCAACGGAGAAAACCTCAGGAAAATCAGTTATCTAAGCCATGTACTTACCGAAATACTGGTAATAGATTCGAGCAGTTTAGGATTATCCAGTAGAAATGGGTTGAAGGGTCTCAGAGTTTTATAAAATTTAGCCCAAAGATAGAGTTTATGGTTATTTAGACGAAACGCAATTTAAAAAAATCAGGGTTTTAAAGTTTCCCGGAAAATTTTAGTTTAATTCTAGCTTAAATTATCTCTGTAATTCATAAAAAAGATAATCTGAAAATTGTTTTCCACGAAAATTTTCACGAAGGAGGAAAATCGTGGCCAGGGTAATGCAAAATTTTCTAATGATTTTGACAAAGGACTACGTCTGTGGTTTCTATATGGAGGTACACTTTGTGAAAACCGAAAATGGAACATGTAACATAATTATGAAAGATTTTGAACGTTCATAGCTCAGCTGCTCCTGGGCCAATTTCAATATTTTTATCATCAATCGATCAGAAATATTCCTACGCATCAGTCAAAATTTCACTATTGAAAATTGTACGAATGTGCAACTGTTGCTACGATAATTAAAACTATCACTGATTGCCTGTGGCAAGTGTTTTCCCTAACACAGATTTCAAAGTTCAATTGCATCTGGTCTCACCGAACGGTGTTTATTCAATCACCGCGTGGTGAGTGGTGGTGTTCTCCAGTACACAACGAAAGGCTGCCCGCAAGCAGCGAGCTGCAGCCCACATGAGCATTCATAGAAGGAGGAAGAACCCGCACCGCTATTGATCGGAATCAGTAGCTCTTCGTGAGTCGCTGTGGGCCATCTATGTCAAGCACGTCATACTAAAGAGTATAAACAGAGAGAACCCCGCTCAAATTTCTATTCCTACACAAAAAACAAGCTCCTGCTGCAGTTAAAAAATAAGATTTATTATATTAGACCACGTAATCCTACGTCACCATTGCGTACAACCCCATAAGGTTGTACCTTGTAGTTTTTTCATGCTTGAAACTTCTTTTTTTCACTGCTGTGAATTTCAGCATGAATGCTTTACTTTTGATTGAAATGAAGTCTGAGACAAAGTTGCTAACAAAAATATAGTGTTTCTGGGGAAAATATTCACGGAAATTGTTTTTATAATAATTTCAACTAAAATTTCATGATAAAAAGAGTCAAATACTTATCTGAAAATGTCACCACATTCACTGAAAAATAATAACAAGTTCTGACCGTTCTAGTTCATCATGTATAAGAGGTACAGATTTGAGTTATTGACAAAAGTTTTAGTTAATACCAAACGCTTCAAAAGCTGCAAAGATCTTTTTACGAAATTCTTTTGATGGAAAAAGTTTGAGGCAAACGAATGCGCGAAATAAATGTGAATGATTTGCCATGCCTGGAAGCAACCAAAATATTATATGGATCCTATGTCAGGAATCCTTATTTATTTATTTATTTATTTATTTATCACCGTCTTCGACTAGTCGTACAGACTGAACTATTTTACTTATAAACTATAAATTACTACTAATCCTATTTCTAAAAACGTTTTTAGTCAAGTTAAAATCGAATTCGTCATAGACAACATTGAACAAGCGAAGACACGAATCGAAAGGGTTGTTGTAGCCGTAGTTTGTTCTGTGATATGGGACTGCTATTGAAGCCGTGCTCCGAAGCCGTCGAGGAGGAATGTTGAGCGGGATCTGTGCGAGAAGTTCAGGGCAAACTATAGATCCTCCAATGACATCGAAAATAAATAGCCGCTGCATCGTTACTCGTCTGACAGATAGTGGTTCCAATCCTATGAGCTTGCATCGGTCAGAATAAGGAGGAAGATTGGTCGGATCGTTCCAAGGAAGTTGTCTCAGTGCAAACTGTAAGAACCTTTTCTGCACCCGTTCAATCGTGAGAACATGAGCTACATAATAAGGGAACCAAATCGGAGCAGCGTACTCCAGAATGCTACGAACCAACGAGCAATATAGAGTTTTTAAAGCGTGGATGTCGGTGAACTCGGAAGCGTGGCGACGGATGAATCCCAGCACAGAAAAAGCTTTGGCAGTGGTAACGTGTTCGTTGAATCTGAACCTCGAATCGATGGTAACGCTAAGGTCACAGATGGACGACACACGTTCCAATGATGCAGTTTCCATTCTGTATTGATGAAGAATGGGGTTATTGCAGCGACCGAAGGTAATAACTTTGCAGTTCATGTTATTGACCCGCATGCCGTTATCGCCACACCATACCAGTATAGTATCAATATCTTCTTGCAGTGCAATACAATCCGGAAGAGAAGCTATCACAGGATACATTTTAGGTCATCAGCGAATGAAAGCTTAAACGAGGAAAGCAGCAGACACAGGTCATTTATAAAAATGTTGAATATTAATGGTCCCAGAACGCTTCCTTGGGGTACACCAGACGTGTTTTGAAAGTGCGGGATTGAGTCGAGTTGAACGCAGCATATGCAGTACGATCGCACAAGTACGAATGTATCCACTTTGTAATCCCATCTGGAAAATCTATGTGCTTCAGTTTTTCCTCGGCTAGAATGTGCGGTACAGTGTCGAAGGCTTTCGCAATGTCAACATACACCGTGTCAACTTGCCACCTCTCTTCTACTTCGCGGGACAGTGCGATCACGTAACACATGAGGTTCGTTGTTGTAGAACGATGCTTCATAAAGCCATGCTGTTTGGAGACGCTACGTTGTATAGAACGTTGTGCACTAGTCTTTCAAACACTTTGCTGAGACAGCAAAGTATAGATACGCCGCGATAATTTGTCACCTGATTACAGTTGCCAGATTTGTGAATAGGAACAATACAAGCAGCTTTCCACGATGTCGGAAAGGTTCTTTCGTGAAGTGATCGGTTGAATAAGCGAGCTATTGGGTTCGCTAGTTCTCTTGAACAGTTTTTCAGCAACAGGGGTGGTATTCCGTCCGTCCCAGGTCCTTTTTTGATGTCAAGCTCATCGATGACTTCTACTACTTCATTTGCGGAACACTGAATAACGGGTAGGTTGATGTTGTGCGAAGGAACGTGAGCAAAACAATCGCGCCTTGGTACAGGTGACACTTTACTAAAAACGCACTCGAAGAACACGGCGAAAAGGTTTGCAGCATCCTCATTTGTATTAGCCTGGGCATCATTGATGGTAACGTTGCATGGGATGCGAGAAGATGCTTGCCGCTTTTTCACGAAATCCCAGAAGCACGATGGGTTTTGTTTCACGCTGTCCTGGATCCTGAGTAAGTAGTTATCGTACGTGGATAATAGAATTGTTTTGTACTGCAGCTCTACTTCCCGAAGGTAATTACGGTCGCTCTCAGACTTCGAAAGGAAGAAACGGTGACGTGCTTTCCTTAGGATGTTACGATGGCTTGCTGAAAATTGAATTAAACGATCGTCTTTTCCGAAGAACATAGTCGTTAAGCACTGCATACAGCTTGTCATAGAATGCTGATAATGTTCTATCCAATGGCCCGGTTAGCGGTTAGGAATCCCAGTCAATGGCAGCTAGAGCCGTTTTCAACTGGCCAAAATCACACGAGCGGAAATCGTAGTAAAGATAATCGTCCGACTCGTTCTGTACTACTAAATCGTCGATACTCTCATCGAACAGCAAAACAAAAGGCACGTGGTGATTGTCTACGGGCAACAGAGGCGTGGTGGGTTCAATGAGGTCTAGTCGCTCTGGAAGACTGACGAATACAAGGTCGAGAAGCCTTCCGTTCGCATTCACATATCGGTTAACTTGCTGCAAACCAGTAGCAAACATAGTTTCAGTGAGTGCCTGTTCATGCGCGGAAGAAGCGGAAGGGAATGATACCATTTACATCCTCGTTCAATTGCCAACGCAAATTGGGGAGGCTGAAGTCACCCAGAGACAGGGAATCAAAATCAACGATTCAGATAAAGATAATGGCATTCTCATTTTGGTTACACTCATGATTAGTACAAATACATAAATCACAATGGACAGTTCAGGAAATGATAATGCGATTATCATTTGTGTAACAGATCATGATCATATGAAATAGCGATAATCTCTGATCATCATCATCAGCTGTCGTCACTGAAACTTCCTCTTGTAAGACAAGGCTAATCAAATACCCTATAATATGGGTATTTTGGGAATGGGGATGACGTATACAGATCGACAATCGATGTTTGCTGTTATTGTGAAATCCAGGATGGTTGTCATCGATTTAAGAAAAAAAAGTGTCGAAAATTGATGTCCGCCGCCGTTTGAAAATCCAAGATGGTGGCCATCGATTTCAGACAAGGAGCTGCTAAGCCAGCATTTTTCTGTTGTCTGCTATTTTTTACCCACACACTTACAACCAACGCAAAACAAACACATGCGGTGTAAGTGACAGCAGTAAAATACGCAATACAGCCGCAAAGCTCGTATGTGTTGTTCAAGTTTGTTATGGGCCATACATTTATAGACCTGTTAAGAGGGTACTGTCAAATTAGTGAAATCCCATAGTGGAAACATTTGATGTCAGTCCCGTCATTCCGGTATTTTCGGAACAGGGATGACATGCAGATGTGGAAAATTAATATCTGCCGCTATTTGGGAATTCAAGATGGCGTCTATTGGTTTTAGAAACAACTGTACCCTACAATATAGGTATTTTTGAAACCGGGATGACGTGTAGATGTCGAAAATCGATGTCGGCCGCCATTTTGACTAGTGGACAGTTTTATCTAAAAAAAAGGCAGTCAAATTGTATTCTAAAATGGCGGTGGACATCGATTATCGACATCTACATGTTATTCCAGTTCCAGAAATTCCCAATATTTTAGGGTATTTGACAGTTTTTTTTTCCGAAACCAACGGTCGAGATGGCGGATTTCAAAATGGCGGCCTAGATTGATTTTCAACATATATGGGTCCTCCCGAATCCAAAAATTTCCATATTGTACGGTATTTGACCTCTAGAACAACTTTTCCGAAGACAGACACATTCTTTGCTCGACTGTCGAGCTGTTCAGTCCGTATTTTCGCTCGAGTTCTCGATTCGATTTTGCTTCGTTTTGTGCTGTCGCGTTGCGCCGTGGAAGTGTCGCCACCTTCTCGCGTTCTGGCAAGTTTAATTGAACTTGCAAACACGAAACAAATGGTGCGTAAACGTGCCAATGAGCCAGCAGCGGGCCCTTCAAAGAAGGTGCTAATCAAGCCCAGTGCGTCGCAGGATGACGCCGGAAAACGAGTACTGCAAGCCAACCAGTATGCAGTACTCCCGGAAGAAAATGGCGATGGTGACGCTGTTCCCATTGCAAGACGAGAGCGGATTCCCCCGCTTTTCACGCCGGTGAAGGATGTTGCCAAGCTGGGTGCCGAACTGGCAAAACACAAGCTGCTGCCTCGCTTCAAGCTTTGCAGGATCGGTACAAAAACCATGTGCTCCAGCTTGGAGGAGTACAAACAAATAGGAAGTTTCCTGAAGAACAACAACGTGGACTTCTTCACGCATGATCTGCCATCGAGCAAGCCACTGAAGGTGGTTTTGCGTGGATTACCGTCGTTCGAGGCTGCTGCGGTGAAGTCCGAGCTGGAGCGGCTTGGGCTCCAACCTGAGGCCGTGTTCCAGATGAACCGGCGTCCCAACCAAAACACCAGCTTCCGTGATCAGTTGTTCCTGGTGCATTTCACGAAGGGATCCACCAGTCTTGCGGCTCTGAGATCCAAAATCCGGGACCTGTTTCAGGTCATCATCAGTTGGGAGCATTACAAACCCCAACATCGTGATGTAACGCAGTGTATGAACTGCCTCTCATATGGCCATGGCAACAAAAACTGCCACATGAAGACAAACTGCGGCAAGTGTGCTGGAACTTACTCAACTGCGTCCTGTGACCAAGTCGATGACATCGAGCCAACGTGTGTCAACTGCGGTGGAAACCACCAAGCCTCCAATCGCGGATGTCCCAAGCGAGTGGAGTTCATTAATATCCGTCGGAAGGCCACAATCAACAACCAGCTCGGTCGCCTTCGTAATCATCGTTCGCCTCCTGTACTAACGGAAGTCCAGTACCCAGCTCTCCAGCCCCGTCGACATGTTCCGAACCTAGCCTCGCTTCCGCTCAACAACCAACAAGCCAATCCCGCGAGTATCCAAATGGTTCCCAACAGTCGGACAGTTCAGCATCGTCTCGCTGTTGCTGCGGCCCAGCCAATTCCTGGTTCATCCACCGCCCCTGGTTTATCATACGCTGGTGCTGTCTCAGGTGAATCTGTCGACGATTCTCCGTTCACCTCGGAGGAACTTGTGACGCTCGTGGCCGAGGTCATCATCATCATGCGTACCTGCAAGACTCGATCTGAATAGCTTCATGCTGCCTTGTCACTCGTCACCAAGTATGGACCGTGAAGCTATAAAAATTGCAAATTGGAACGCTTGCTCACTGACGAACAAGCATAGAGAGCTACTCGATTTCCTCAACGCCAAGGAGGTCGACATTGCTATCATCACCGAGACGCATCTGAAGCCCGAACTGAACGTATTCCTTCCCGACTTCCGGCTCGTCAGACTTGATCGCACCTGCTCTGGAGGTGGAGGAGTGGCCATCGCTGCAAGACGGAACATCAGTTGCCGGCTGCTACAAAACTTCCAGCTGAAAACAATTGAAGCCATCGGAGTGGAGGTGAGCACATCACTTGGCCCAATCACCATCATCGCGGCCTACTGCCCCAAGCAAACCAACATCAGGGACGGGTCGTCAGTGGCCCTCCGCAAAGACATCATCAAACTCACCCGGAGGAGCGGGAACTTTATCATCGCTGGCGATCTGAACGCAAAACATCAAGCTTGGGGCAACGGTCGGAGCAATAGAAACGGCATCATCCTCAATGAAGACCTGCAAGAGGGCCACTATACCATCTTGGCCCCGGACTCTCCCACCCGGTTGGGTCGGTCTGGGGTCCATGCGACCATCGACATCTTCGTAAGCAACATGGGACACAACGTCTCGCAACCTGTGGCATTCCAGGAGCTGAGCTCGGACCACTACCCGGTGGTGGCCGAAGTTGGATCCTCGGTAAACCGATTCGAAGCTTCCCGGCGCAACTACCATCGAGTCAACTGGGCGCAATATCAACACTGCGTCGACACAACCACCGACTACGATGTCCAACCGGGGACGTCGAAAGATGTTGACCGGTGTCTACAAACCATCGAGGAGGTGATTTCCCGGGCCAGGGAACAACACGTGCCAGTATCCAGACAGGTGAGTAACGCTCTGAACCTTGACAGCCCTACCAAAGATCTCATTAGACTCCGTAACACCATTCGTAGGCAGTACCAGCGTACTGGCCTGCCTAACTTGAAGACCAATTGTAATCGATTAACAAAGATCATTCAGGCCAGGTTGGTGGATCTCAGAAATAACGATTTTGCTAGTAAGATCCGCTCTCTCCCAGATTGTGCTAAGCCCTCCTGGAAACTTACAAAAATTCTTAAAAACAAGCCTAGGCCCATTCCCCCCACTGACCCCACTGGATCGTCCCGGCGACCCAGTGGTTCATCTGATAACTCCTGAAGAGAAGGCTGCCGCGATAGGTCAACACTTTGTCAGCTCCCATAATCTCGGACAAAACATCGTCAGCCCTCATGAATCTGAGGTTGCTGAAAATGCAACCAATCCTCTTCAGATTCCTAACATTTTTCCAGAGGAATCCGAAATTACGGCTGATGAACTGTTGGCCTATATCAAATCATCTAAAAACATGAAGGCCCCAGGTTTTGACAACATCCTGAATCTGGAACACAAACACTTGAGTTCCAGATTCTACAACCATCTGGCACTGATTTTTAATCAGTGCCTCAGACTTGGCTACTTCCCCTCGTGTTGGAAGTCAGCTAAAGTCATACCCATCCGGAAACCTGGGAAGGATCCGTCCTCTCCTTCAAGTTATCGACCAATCAGCCTTCTCTCAGGGTTATCAAAACTGTTCGAAAGAGCAGTGTACCACCGGCTCCTAACATCTGCCGATGAAAACAACTTGTTACTCGGGGAACAGTTTGGTTTTCGGAAAGGTCGTTCGACCGTCCACCAGCTGACTCGAGTAACAAACATTCTCAGACGGAACAAGTATGTTTCGAAAACATCTGCCATGGCGTTGTTGGACGTTGAAAAAGCATTCGACAATGTCTGGCATGATGGCCTGGTGTTCAAATTGCAGCAGTACGGTCTTCCAATCTTCCTAGTGAAGATCATAAACAACTATCTATCAGACAGGACGTTCCGAGTCTCTCTGAATGGCATCACATCGGATGCTTTCAACATCGGTGCCGGGGTTCCACAAGGAAGCATTCTTGGCCCCATCCTATTCAACCTGTTCAGCTCCGATATGCCGGCTCTCCCTGATGGTGGATCGTTGTCTCTGTTCGCAGATGACACATTCATCGTCTACAAGGGTAGGGTCATCGGAGCTCTGACTGCCAAACTTCAGAGAGGCCTGGACGTCCTGTCTGAATATTTCAACAGCTGGAAGATCCGTATCAACGCGGCAAAGACCCGGGTCATTATCTTTCCACACTCTAAATCTCCTAGACATGTTCCGTCAGAGAATGACAAGATCTGCCTGAACGGCACAGTGGTGGAATGGTCCAAAGAGGTCGTATACCTCGGGCTAACACTAGACAGCAAGCTTCTTTTCAGGGAGCACGTTGACAAAACAAAAACCAAGTGCAACATCTTGATAAGATCGTTGTATCCACTTATCAACAGGAAGTCAACCCTGTCCCTGAAAAATAAGCTTGCTGTCTACAAACAAATCATCCTTCCTGTAATCGAGTACGGTATGCCAATCTGCGAGAGTTGCGCGAAATGCCATCACCTTAAACTTCAAATTCTGGAAGCCTCGTGGAATAGCCTCACAGTTGAGATGAGCTTTGACCGCAATTAATACTCCTCCTCCGCGAGAATGCTGACTAGCCAACGCACTACGATCACAACGATAAAATGTATAGTCGGATGAAATTTCAGCACTATCAATATCGGCTCGAAGCCAAGTTTCTGTGAAGACGAGCACATCGTAGTCGCAGCTGGAAAGAAGCAAACGTAACTGCATAATTTTGGTTCGCATGCCTCTAACATTCTGATAGTACACAGAAATGAGGCGTTGAGAAGATGTTTTTTTCGTTTCGAATTCAGGAGCAGCGGGGGGATTATCCCCCTGGCATTGATGGAACGTTTTAAGGTTGACTGGGTTTGCTGTGACGGCCGGAACTGGAACATCTGTGATGCATCGACGTGTGGCTGAGTGGAAGTGAGTTGACGAGCACAGGTGGCTGGAAGTTGACGAGTTGACGAGCACAGGTGGCTGGAAGCGACAAACGTTACTCGACGCGGAATGTTCATGTTGTGGGGGTACTTGCCTGCTGCGACAGAGTGGAATACCCCTTCACCAACTTCGCACACAGGACCGGGATGGCTGCAGATCGCTGGCGGTAGTGGCTCGACTGTTGCGAAGGGATTAGGTGATTCCGTAGCTTCACGGTCCATACTTGGTGACGAGAGATAAGGTAGCATGAAGCTGTTCAGATCGAGTCTTGCAGGTGTGCAGGATGACGATCACCTCAGCAACCAGCGTTACTAGTTCCTTCGATGTAAACGTAGATTCGTCAACTGAATCGCCTGAGGCAACACGGGCTTACGATAGTCCAGGTGCCGAGGCAGAAAATTGATTTGTCTCGTTGATTGTTGAGGGGTAGCGGTGATAGATTTGGGACCAGGCGATGAGGCTGGATTTTCGGGTATTATTCATCCGTGATGGCTGGTAGTGTACGTTTGTTTCGATGCCGACCTGGCTGGTTACTAGTAGCCACCTTCTTCCTGATGTTGATGTGTTCCGTTCGCTTGGGGCAGTCCCGAGTAGTGACACGGTGAGTACCGCCGCAGTTAAGGCACTTCGGCTCGGTGTCATCAGCTTGAGCACAGGTCGCCGTCGAGTGGGTCGCAGCGTGGTTTCAAATGACAGTTTTTCGTGCCATGGCCGAAGGAGAGGTAACTTGTGCATTGAGTACCATTACGGTGTTGTGGATGGTAGGATTCCCACTTGAAAATGACCTGAAACAATTTTTTTTATCTAGTTAGTTTATCTGGAAGGCTCAATCACGTTAGCTTTACTTTGTTTGTAACGAAATTCACTTAATTCGATGTCTAGTAGGAGTTGGCCCGAAAACTCACGGCTTACCCGAGGTCAGAGATCAGTCATTGTCGAAAGATAGGATCAGGGTAAGATATTGGGGATGGGTTCCGTTGTCTCACCAGAGCATTGTCGCCAGTATGAACGATAGTGCGGTTCTAAAGTCGTCTGGTGTTCGACCGGCTATGGTGATCAGTAGTCGACGATGAGACTCATCGAGACGGGAGGACTAGACAAACAAAAACTACAAGGGACAACCCTATGGGGTTGTACGCAATGGTGACGTACGACTACGTGGTCTTACATAATAAATCTAGGGTCACCTTTCAAATAGACCAATCTACATTGATCGATTCTCTTCAACGATTCTCTCTTTCGTTATTAAGTCGGCTCCAAAAACACGTTCAGCTGATCTTATCGTCCAATATGCTTGATGCTTGATGATCTTTTGATAGACTATGTAGAAAATTTTGCCCGACATATGAATGCAGCCATGCTATTAACGAAAGAGAGAATCGTTGAAGAGAATCGTTGAAGAGAATCGTTGAAGAGAATCGATCAACGTAGATTGATCTATTTGAAAGGTGACGCGAGAAATGTTATTTGTTAACTGCAGCAGGAACTTGTGTTTTGTGTAGGAATAGGAATTTGAGCGGGGTTCTCTCTGTTTATACTTTTTAGTATGACGCGCTTGGCATAGATGGCCCACAGCGACTCACGAAGAGCTACTGATTCCAATCAATAGCGATGCGGCTTCTTCCTCTTTCTGTGAATGCTCATGTGGGCTGCAGCTCGCTGCTTGCGGGGAGCATTTCGTTGTGTACTGGAGAACACCACCACTCCCCACGCGGTGGTTGAATAAACACCGTTTGGTGAGGCGGGATGGATGAATCACTTTTCGCAGGCAATCGGTGAGAATTTTAATAATTATAGCTAAAGTTGCACATTCGTGCAATTTTCAACAGTGACATTTTGAAAAAAAAAATGATAAAGTCTTAATTTTAACATATGCGTAGAAATATTTCTGATCGATTGGTGATAAAGTTATTGAAATTGGTTCAAGGGCAGCTTAGTTATTAACGTTCAAAATCTTTCATAATTTCGTTTCACGTTTTCGGTTTTCACAAAGTGTACCCCATATAGAAACCACAGACGTAGTCCTACATCAAAACTGATAAAGATAGACAAAGACAAATAGTATAAATTCTTATACTAGACTTTACAGGAACACACTAATTGACTGCATATAGCAGATATCGCGAGTTGCCAACACGTCTCTGATAGGGTTGGCTTCCTTGAGCCTCGAGGGTATTCAAAAGGCGCTGTCTGGCGGCGTCATTATCGGTACATTGCCAAACTGCGTGATCGATGTCATCGTAACCGTTACCACACCGACAGATGTTGCTGTCCACGAGGTCTATTCTATTGAGATGAGCATCTAGCGAGTAGTGGTTGGACATAAGTCTACTCATCACACGAATGAAGTCACGACTTAAACCCAAGCCTCTAAACCACGCTCTCGAAAAAAAAAACATTAGGAAGAATTGAATGTAATCACCGTCTTAGATTTCCAGTGTCCCAATCGGTTTGCCAACTCGAAAGGGTACTCTGACACACTAAATTGTGAATTCAATCGTGAGAAATTTGCCTGTCATAAAGTTCGCCTTCCTGCGCGCCCACCTTTGCTAGAGAGTCCGCCTTTTCATTGCCTGTGATTGAGCAATGTGAGGGGACCCATACAAAGGTAATAAAATCTAGCTGAACATTGCATTAGGTCCTAAGTAACATTGATCGATTCTCTTCGTCGACTTTCTCTTTCGTTAATAACTTGAGCACATGATCGCTTCTTGTTGTGTTTGTCGTATTAGATGCTGGATAAAAGCTTCATTTAGCGATTTGTGTGCTGAAAATACCTGAGAATGTCTTTAAATGGCCGTGGGGATACAAAGAGAAAGTCGACGGAGAGAATCTGTCCATGTTACTTAGGACCTAATGCAATGTTCTGCTTGTTATATGATCTTTCGACCAGCACACCTATCTGCCCCCTTACCTTTGAAAGAAAATAATATGAGTGCCTACTTGGTTTCGTCGACCGAACAGCCCCAATCGAACTGAGACCAGGGCTGAAAAAAATCATTGAAATTCATCAAAGTTCACTATGGATGATAAATTCATTTCATAGTGAATGCTGGTGATTTTTTCATGATTTTTTCAATTCTGACTGAGACTATCCGAGAAGACGAAGTAATGGTCTGCGGGCATTGTTGGAAATCATCCCCATTGCAAAGTTGATTACTGCCTTACATGACATCGCAACGCTGCTTCGATGAAATGGTGCAAAGACGTTGTCTTATTTCAAAAAATTGATCGTTTCGAAATCTGCAATGATTGCTCTTCTTTCGTAATCCTTTTACTATGATTTGGACTAAATGTGAATGCTGTTTTTAGAATTTCCCTTTGGAGTAGAACATTGAGAATCAAGGTTAAGCATGTAGGTATTTTATGCTTATAAGGGACTGAAACAAGGGAAATCGCGTGAGGAGATTGAATCGAAAAACATTTCAAGATGATATTGTTTGCTGACATAATCGATAAGGTAAGTTCTTTTGTTTTCTGCATGATTTTAAATTTAATATATATCAGAGATTTTAAAATAAAATACGCTTCTCGAGTTCCATTACATTACGTCATCATTCTAATGAAATCTTGATAAATAAA
The DNA here is from genome assembly GCF_037179485.1 of Ochlerotatus camptorhynchus. Classification (NCBI taxonomy): domain Eukaryota; kingdom Metazoa; phylum Arthropoda; class Insecta; order Diptera; family Culicidae; genus Ochlerotatus; species Ochlerotatus camptorhynchus. The sequence continues at coordinate 146,132 of NW_027041285.1, read as the reverse complement.
AAAAAAATGCTTATTGCCGAATTATCGCTGGTTGCTATATTTGTTTCAATAGTTCTCGTTTTTCTTTTTTCCATTTATTTTCGCCATGCCATGCATCGTTCGTTCGTGTTCGTTTGATCGGCGCCGCTTATCGTCGCAATTCATCCATGGATCGGAAAAAATGCAAAACAAAATTGAATCAATCTCACCTTTATCCCACGTCTGTGTATGTGTGTGTGTATAGAACCATTCCTTACCGACCGATTCAACCCATGTAGGATTTCCCCAATGATGCTACGACCTGATCGTGTGCCGCCGGTGCTGCTCCGGCCTTTGGAACCCCTTGGTTTGGTGGAACAACCAAAAGCAGCAGCGGTCCCAACGTCACCGCACCCTCGATCATGACCACGACCACCAGCACCAACCCACAAAGCATCATCAACATCAACAACAGCAACAACAGCAACAGCAACAGCAACACCCAATCGAACTGTTCGAATCCATTAACAACGGCCGGGCCGCCGACGAGCTCATCCAAGATGACGAAGATGATGATGATGGCCGGCAGTCGGTTTCGAGTGCCACGCCGGAACATCAACACACTGGTCGCGGACGTCAACGTGGACGACGACGAGGAGGACACGACCACGACCTGTAACGACAATGAGTTCGTTTCGACCGGGACCGTCACCTTTGCCCTGTCGTCGGTTTACTACGTCGAGTGCGAGGAGGGTACGTAATTTAAGGTAAAGGTTCGTCGGGGCAAAGTGTGAAGTGTACATAGCAGAAGATTGTTTGTAGTTCTAATCAAATTGAACTTTCTCTCACCATTCAGTAGAATTAGAATTCGGGACGGGGAAGAATAAGAGATTTATGAACTGTTGAGATTGTAGCCAGAGATTAGCCAGTATTTTAGTGAAAATGCGACATCGGACGGTAGGAAGATATTTCCGTAAAACATTGATCAGCAACCGTCTAGACGAAAACAGCTCAGCTGTTTGGAACTTTTGGGCATTCATTCCCGTTTGATTTCACTTGATTGGTCCAAATTCACGCGTCACCGAACGACGCTATGCGGGAATTATTTCCATCGATTGCGTTACGCACAAAGAAAAGTTCCGTCATTAATTACCGGCATGAATGAGTTTCTTGTGTTGCTGCGCCATCCAGACAGTTTGCCTCATCAAATTTCCAATCATCCATGCATTGAATCAGAAAGTTTGGCTAACCACCAAGACGTACCTAGCATCATATTCCTCCCCGCCTCGGAGAAAGAAAATATTGATTCTTGTGTTCAACCTTAATTACACAGCTCTGAAGGCAAATAGCACAACAACTGTCCGAGAAATCTTTGCCCATCAATTGGCAAATCAAAGTTGGCTCCCGTGGTGAATAGAAGAACTATGAAATTGATGATGATTTCATAATTTTGATGTGATTTGTGATAGCGTGTTAGTGAAAATCTGAGGAAATTACAAAACAAATCACTGTCAAACTCATTTGGACAGATCTAATATCATAATTTTGTTAGCTTAGTCAGATGAAAGCAATAAACATCTTTACATGGCGATGCATCCGCTAACACAAACGAAGTGACAGACGGAGCGGTTCGAAAACTTTGGTGACGAACCTGCTATTGCAATTTTTCAGTGTACCACATGGCAGCACTACTACTGGATTGTACTAGTATTTTCACCAAATGTACTAGAATGTTTTGGTTCTATGTCTTAAACTGAAATGCATAAAAAAATGACAAAATGATACACTCTTTGCACACTGTAAAAGATCACCAAAAATACTAGCCCATCTAGTGGATTAAGGCACAAGCTTTTAACAAAATTCTATTACAGTGAACCACATTATTTTAATGGATTTCTTCGCCAGTTAGTCGTCTGTCACTTCGTTTGTGGTAGTAGCCTCCAATTGTCCTAAATTTTGATTGTTACATTAAGCAATCAAACTCAAATTCGCAGTCCTAGATTTTTGTTTTAACGGAGATATCTTCTACTGGAACGGTTCAAATTTAAAAAAAAAAAAACTAAACAGTTCTGTGATAAGCAAATCGAATAACGGAATCATGCAGAGTAGATCATTATAGTCGGTTCTAGAAGTTTATTCAGATAGAAAGTGTAGACAATTCGAAAGAACACTAAGAATCGCTTTGGAATGCAAGAGACGGTATTTTAAAAATCGACACTAATTATAGACTAGCATGCATTGATCAATTTACATGTCACTGAACAGATTAACAGTTTCAGAAATAAGCATTAACTAATCCAGACTTCCTAGCAAACGTAAGCGATTATCGGAGTTGATTTGACTGATCGAAGTTTATTTGTCTGGATAAAAAAAAACAGGCTACAAGAAACCGTTTATCATTTAAGAGAATTTATTTACAGAAAAGTGAACTTGTATGTATCTATGTCGATAAGTTGCTTTGTTAGTACTTAGCGAGGAAAATGTTAAACAAATCGAAATATTTTTTCAATCAAAAGTTGCCAAAGACGAATGACACAAGCGGAGTACCAAAAAGAACAAAAAATGAGAGAGTGGAAGTAACGAAAAGCAAACATTGAGTGAAGTTAACCGAGTAAACCTTGGGCAGGATCTGTTTAAAAGAAAGTACCTATTTAAAAATAAAATATATTTTTGTGAATTTGTGAACTGTAACGGAATAAAAACCTATTTTGATTTAAATAACGTTGACTGATTGGGAATCCGAAATCCCATTGACTACCCGTTTCCCGTTATCTTTTTCTGCATCGAAGCACCCCTCATTCTCAAGCGCATCCGTCTAGTTTCGCTCTTCAATCGACGTGCCCGTGCGGTTGCCTACCCGAAGGCGCTTGCATCGTTATGCCAGCGATCATTAAATTGAAGGTAAGTTGCCAGCTATAATACCGATGCCAGACATAAGTCTAGTCTAGTCTAGTCTACACATACACAGCCAGTACTTGAAAGAATCCTGGAAATGATAGAAATACATCTATCATTTTCTTATAATACCGATGCCAGACATAAGGGTAGTATCTCTGAGGTAGTATCGTTAAACTTCTTTAATCTCGTACGTCGATTGCGGTACTGGATTATAGGAGTGTCGTGACCTGGTCGAGGATTCAAGCATCGACCATTTGTCACTATGATGATTCCCGCCCAATTGTCCCACGGTGTTCCTATCAGAGTTGCCACATTTTTTTTTTTCTAATTTCAATTTGTATTTTCATCATAACAAATCTTTTAACTCTGTATCTGGCTGACAGAAATCTGTAAAAAAAAATCTGTATAATTTCAGAAGTTTGATTTTTAATTAATTTATCGATTAAAAGATCTCAAAATTCTAGAATCTTGATTTTCAAAGGGATTTGTATATTTTTAACAAGCTAAAACTACAATAACATCAATCCCAGTTGCAAGAGACAACCCTGCTTTCGGCTAAAAATTTCTTTAATGATGTACCAATCACACATTTCGCTAGAATTTGATTTCTGTTAATGGCCGAGATTATGAATATCTTCATCTGAATACGTTCTTTTTAAACCCGTGATTCTTCATTCAATGTTAATGCTGGTTCTTTCCTGATGAATGTGAGCGTGAGAAGGATTAGTAATATCCATTTAATTCCACTACCTTATTTGCTTATCCTTGACAGATACGCGTATTTCGTTTACAATTTGCAGACTTCTTCATTGCCTTGTACTAATACTCGACTTTGGTTGGTTCTTTAATTTTCTAAAATTCTTCTTATCAAACCAGATTTGATGATTTTGTATTTGATTAATATAACCTTGAGATTGCAGTGTTACATCCAGCTGATGCTGTAAGCTGAGGAGACATCTGCATCTTATTATATGTAAAATATTTATTATTTTCATTGCAGAATTTCATCTATTTTATCCACATAAATGTATTTTCATTATTTTATATTGTTCGGAAATATTTCATTTCTCCATTACATATATTTACTTTATTTAAATAAATACTGGGTTGGGAGGGAGCATCCGAGGGGGACGACTCTATGTACGTTGCAAAAAAGATTGTGTTTTGCTGTAGCTACCTGCGCGCACGCTGAGTAGATAGAAAAAAGATTGATGACGATTCTGAAGATTTCCTGCAAAAACTTGATGAGCGGTGCAAGTAGATGCGATAAATGAAAGAAGATTGTTCGAAGATTGATTCGCTAGTGTGAACATCAGGGTATCATTTGACCTGAAACTGGACGATGGAGTGGTATGACAACCGGAGTCTAGGAGGGAATAAACACTATCATTTTCCTTATCCTACCGATTCGATTGTGGTGGTGTGAATTCTACTGCAACAGTTGCAGGGAGATTTACGCCCCTTTCTTAACAAACCATCCTGTGGGAAGCTTAATAAGTATTGCGAATTGTGTTATTCGTTTTGTTGGATCGTACTGTTGGAAGGAGACTCTCATTTTCCCGCGGGTTTCACGTAAGTGACTATGCTTACGGGTCCGTCCCTTTAGCCCTTCATTCAGCGTTATTGTGAATTCGGACCGGTCCCGAAAAACGTGCTCAACTTTTTGGCTCAAAATCCACCAACCCCTCATTTTATCTGTCAAACTTTCATAGCGAATCAAAACAAACATAGTGTAGTTCTAGAATCTCAACTAGAATGTGATACGTTAATCGATTTGTTTGGGACCAATAGGCCCGTCAAGTAGTGAGCCAATTTAAAATCGTTAGTTTCCACCGGTTGGTAATATATTCGCTATATTCATAGCCTGGCGGATAGAATTTCGATCTATAAAAAAGCGGAACCAATACAATATATTGTAGACCAACAATTGAAAAGGTCCTATCAACTTTTATAAACCAAACGTTGATTATTCTTTCCTCGACAATCGAACGCAAATTACTGGCATCATCGGATAGGGGAATCTTTCCCCAACCCAAAGATAGTGTTAGTTTGCGTAGGCGAGCCTTGAATCACGAGAAAACGGTTTCCGAAGTTTTGTTCGAAATAGCTGATGTGCTCTTTTCTGTTGTTGGTCGTGGTTGGTTCCGCTATTTGACAGCTCAATTGGTTCCCGAGATTCTATCCGCCAGACTATGAATATAGCGACTATAGTTGGTAATACTCGCTGTTGATGGTTTTTCCTTTTTCGAGGTAGTCCACGAAGAGTATGCCATGACAATCCCAGAAAACCGACGCCATAACCTTTCCGACCCATGTGACGATGAAAAAATAGGTCCTCTCACTATCACGAGATGAAACTACCTATCATTAGCTTTCTTGTAATTTTTCAATGATCTCTCATGAGAATAATTCTTATGCGGTTTTGACATCAACATTTCTAATTGATTTAGATGAGTTTAAGAGAACAACTGCATGTTATCGGTAGAGTGAATATATTATTAAGATTTCCACGGTACAAATAACTTTAATAGCATTAAATGAGCCAGTAATTACGATGATCACAACACTGTCACGTTCTGCCATGACAAAAAATTCGATGAGATTTTGAAGAAAATCTCTATCATCGTTTTCTTATCCAATGATAGTGACAGAAGTATCTCTATCGCGTGAGATCTTTCATTGAAATTGACATTTGCCAGCCCTGGTCAGGAGTAAGTTTGCGTGGCACCCAGCGGCAGGCGAGAGAGGTTTGCTGCCATTCATGTTCATGTTTTCTATCACACGCTCTTACTCTCACTCTGGGTGAACTCTGAGCTTCTTGCGTCGAACAAAAAAGTCATCCGAAGTCTCGAAAAGCGCACCTCACGGCAAATCATCCTCTCGCTGAAGTTCACTCTCCCTCTCTCTCTCGAGTTTACTTCTTCCATATTCCTGCCGCTACTTGCTCGAGGTGAGGGCTGACCAAATTCGCAAGACAAGAGTTTTTTAAAACCACCAGTGAGTTTAAGGAGTTTCAGCAAGCCTGTACTCAACATGATGCCAAACACGTCAACAACAATCAGCTGTCAAAACAAAACTAAAGACAGTACCGCACTGAAATGTGCCATGTCTGCCTAAATATGAACGGACTACTAGGCACCATAGCCTTTTTTTCCAGCCCAGTGGCAGGCGCGTAGGCCATATGGTATACCGTGACAGTGGGCCCAGCACAGCAAAATAAACGATTTGAGCCCGGGACATGCTGCCGACTGTTAAACGCTGCTGTTGGTATAGGCCTTGTCACTGGCCTATTTTTTGCAGAAGCAGCACGGCGAATGAGAACGACCCAAATTTGAGTTTAGTTCACTCATAATCGCCAAAAGTGCATGAACTCAGCGATGAGTAAAATTTGTCTCATGGTTTCCTGTGGAAAACCTAAAAAATCTGCGACGCTGGGCGTTAAAGCCGAATACAAGTTCGGCAGAGTCGGAACCATGGTGGTGCTCCGTACCAAAGCGGAGTATGACTTGGTCGTCGCCCACCTGAGGACTTCCAAGGCGGAATTCTTCACCCACGACATTCCCGGTGAGAAATCATTCAAGGTCGTCATCAGGGGCCTACCAAACTTCGACACGGAGTTTATCGAAGCTGAACTCAGGGACCGGTACAAGCTGGGCTCAAGTGCCGTCTATCGGATGAAAAGAAGAGACGAGAATGTGAAGGCGTATCCGGATTGCCTTTTCCTGGTACACTTCCAGAAGGGAACGGTGACGCTCAACGCGCTGAAAGCCATCCGCTCCATCAATTGCATCATCGTCCGCTGGGAGCCATACCGTGGCGGCCATCGCGATGTGACTCAGTGCCAACGGTGTCTGAACTTTGGACACGGCACCCGCAACTGCAACATTAACTCACGCTGCGGCAATTGCGCTCAAGACCACGCCACTTCCGACTACCCTGCGGATGGAGCTGTGGCGTTAAAATGCGCCAACTGTGGTGGTGCTTGCCAAGGTTCCGACAGACAGTGCTCCAAACGCGAGGACTTCAAACGCATCCGAAAACAGGCGGCAGCTTACAACCACCCAGGACGCAAGATGGACAAAGTCCCGGCATTTCGGACGGAGGATTTCCCGCCTCTTCGTACTCCTCAGCAAAGGCAATCGAATTCGCGGGTGCATTCCGCTCAAGCAACTTCTGGTGATTCTGCTGGCCAAAGCTCTCCATCCCCCTGGATTCTGGAGACAACCACCAGCGCAAAACAACAACCCCGATCTGTTTTCAGTGGATACACTGATGGAAATTTTCGTCAACATGACCGGTGCTCTACGTAAGTGCCGCAATAAGCCCGAACAGATCCAAGTGCTCGGTAAGTTCAAAATCCAATATGGTGTCTAAACCGCTAACCATCGCTACCTGGAACGCTTGCTCTGTAAGAGCAAAACAGATTGAGCTTGCCGACTTCCTCCGCAAGCATAGCATCGACGTGGTTCTTCTAACCGAGACCCACCTAAAGTCCGGTGACAGCTTCTGGTTGCCTGACCACAACATTATCCGGCTTGATCGCACCAGCTCCAGGGGGGGGGGGGGGGGGGGGGTGTAGCAGTCATCTTCAGAAAGGGAATCAAGTTTTGCACTCTGCCCCACATCCGCACTTCTATCATCGAGGCTATTAGTGTGGAGTTGGAAACACCAACTGGAAACGTCCGGTTCATCGCTGTTTACTGCCCACGCCAGTGTACCGCAAGCAACGGTTTAGGAATCCAATTCAAGAAGGATCTGACCGCCATCACCCGTACTAACTCCCGATTCATCGTTGGGGGCGACCTGAACGCCCGCCATGAAGTTTGGAGGAACTACCAAAGGAACCGGAACGGATGTCAATTGTTCGACCACGCACAACATGGACTGCAATTTCCGGATGAACCAACTTTCATCTCTCCGGCGGGAAATCCCTCCACGCTGGACTTTTTCCTGTCAAACATCGGACTATCCAAGCCGGAGGCGCACAACGATCTCAGCTCCGACCTCCAACCGGTGGTGACTGAAGTCGGTGTCAACGTGGTTCCTGCTAGAAGCTGCCTGCGTAAAGACTACCACCATGTCAACTGGGTGCAGTACGGACGAATGGTGGACAGCAACATCGATGAAAATCCACTGCTCGACACCGTGGAGGACATCGACCGAGCGTTGGAGGGACTCCACCAAGCCATAACCGTGGCTGACGAGGCGTGCGTCCGACGAGTTCCTGTGAGGGGTAAGTTTATTGCCATTGATTCCCACACCCAACTTTTGATTCGCCTGATAAATGTTCGTAGACGCCAGTTTCAGAGGACTGGAGATCTGGGCAAAAAACGTGAAATGGCCGATCTGAACAGGCAGATTGCTTCCAGAATGGACTCACTCCGAAATGAAAGTTTCGGGCGTGTTGTCCAGAATCTGGACGACCGCTCCAGACCACTCTGGAAGGTAGCCAAGGTCCTGAAAAATCATCCCAAACCCATTCCACCTCTCAAAGTCGAAAATGATGACGATCGGCTTTTAATCACCCCACAGGAGAAAGCAAATGCGATCGGTAAGCATGTCGCTTCATCGCATTTGCTTGGCTCGACTATCCAAAGTCCGCTCGAAAACCAGGTTGCGCAATGCGTTCAAAACCTAGATGCCTCCCCTTGTGTCGTGCCTCCGGCGGATATGATTACAGTACAACAAATTTGCTCAGCGCTGAAATGCACCAAGAACATGAAGGCTCCCGGGTTTGACGGTATATTCAATTTGATCTTGAAGAGACTCAGCATGAAACTGCAGTCTCTTCTAACCGCTATCTTCAACAGATGTTTGGAACTGCACTACTTTCCAAGCATCTGGAAAGTAGCAAAAATCATACCAATCCGCAAACCCGGTAAGGATCCAACATTGCCTTCAAGCTACAGACCAATCAGCCTCCTTTCAGCGCTGAGCAAATTGTTCGAGAAACTCATTCTCAATCGTTTGCTCAAGTTTGTCGAGGAAAATAACATTCTCCTTCCGGAACAGTTTGGGTTCAGAAAGGTGCACTCCACCAATCACCAGCTAGTACGGGTGATGAATAACATCCGAAGTAACAAGGCTGTATCCAAGTCCACAGCCATGGCCTTGTTAGACGTTGAGAAAGCGTTTGACAATGTTTGGCATGATGGACTTGTGTACAAGCTTTGTAACTTCAACTTTCCTTTACATCTGGTTAAAATTACCCGTAACTACCTCCAGCAAAGGTCGTTTAAGGTATCGTTGAATGGTTGTCTTTCCGACACGTTTTCCATCCCAGCAGGAGTCCCGCAAGGCAGTCTGCTGGGCCCCTTGCTTTACAGCATTTATACTTCCGACATTCCTCCCTCGGTGAGGGATGCGTGTTTTTCCTGTTCGCAGATGATACCGCAATAGCCGTCAAAGGAAGGATGCCTCGCGAAATAACGAACAAACTTCAACGATGCCTTAACGCCTTTGCTGATTATGCCACCACGTGGAAAATCAAATTCAATGCCTCCAAAACACAAGCGATCATGTTCCTCCATCGGCAATCGCCGAAACTGAAACCGGCTCCATCTTGTACTGTAATCATAGATGGCACAAGGGTTGAGTGGTCTGCCGAAGTAACCTATCTCGGGATGTTGATCGAAGAAAAGCTCCTCTTCCGTTCGCATGTAGAGAAAACTGTAGTCAAGTGTTCTACCTTGGTTAGGTGTCTGTATCCGCTGATTTGCCGCAGATCCCGCCTCTCAAGGGTGAACAAACTGGCCGTCTACAAACAAATCGTAGCACCTGCGATCCTCTACGCAGCTCCGGTGTGGGAATCATGTGCACAGACTCACAGGAACAAAATCCAGGTCACTAAGAATAGAGTGCTGAGGATGGTTCTTGACCGTCCTTTCGACACTAGAATAACAAATTTACATGAAGAGGCAGGCATTGCCAAAATAGATTCCCGAATTAACGAAATTAAGACTAAATTTGCACAAAAATGCAATTTATCAGAACATGCTTTGATAAGCAATTTGTATATAGTAGATTAGGTGTATATAGTAGTTATAGGTTAGTTATAGTTGTAAATAGTAGTTATAAGTAGTCTCCTTTTTCAAATTTTAAAACAAACCAATCCCACCAAGGTGGTCATTCTCGAAAACAGGCCTGATAGGACTAGGAACTGTAATTAATAATTATTGAAATTTCACAGGAACCAAAGTTGAAAAGACGCATCTGTGTCACTTGATAAGTTATACATGTAAACCACACAAATTCAAGAAATATAGATCATTTAAAGTCAAAAGTCAAAAGGCATTAGCTCATTTTCGCTTCGGACGGCGTGGTGAACAGCAATAGCAGCAGTAGGAAGGTGGTGGCTAGTCCACTCCTTCACACCTAACAAGCAACAATTGACTGGTCGTGGCAAATGAGGAAAAGGTCTGGTAAAGGAGGCGCCAATCGTCATCGCAAAGTTCTTCGAGATAACCGCCATCGGTCGTCTGGCTCACCGTGGTGGTGTCAAACGTATCTCCGGTCTGATCTACGAGGTGTGCTGAAGGTGTTCCTGGAAAATGAGGTCCGTGGCGCTGTCACCTACACTAAACACGCCAAGCGTAAGTGACCATGGATGTCCTCTTCAATAAAACGGCCCTTTTCAGGGCCATCAAGCTTACATCAGTAAAGAGTTGGAATAGAATTTATCTTTGCTGGTTTGTCCATATTCAGAAGCACAAGCCCCCAACGACCACACAAAATGCTCTCCAGAGTTGTAATCTTGTAAACAAACTTGGAAGCAGGGGTGCAAGTGATTTTGATTGATTCTCTTAATCAACTTTCTCTTTGAAAAAGATTACTACAAATTTTGTACGCCTAAAATTCAAAAACGGAAAGAGTTGAGATAATAGATAATTTAGCAATTGAAAGAACTAAATGCTCTTCACATTTATTCCGTCCACTAGCGGTCCTACGTCAAGCTTCCGTTCGTGCCCCTAGGCACAGACCCTTCTACTTTTTTTTTATTTATTTAACATCGGTCTCTGTTCCGCAATCTAGTGCCAATCACCGACGGACATCGATTGCCATCCATTGACGGCAACCGAATGTGCAGGAAGGCAGCTACCACACCTGCGTAGGATATCGCACCCATTCACACAACACACATGGGCCGGGACCAACGGCTTTACTTCCCTTCCGAAGGAAGACGTGACCAGAGATTTTTATGCCTCAGAAAAATCCCACCGACCTCGGCTGGGATTGAACCCAGACCCATTGGGGTGTTGGAAAGCAGTCACGCTTACCACTACACCACCGGCGCCGGCACAAACAACATATAGGGGAACTGAATGTAATGTCGGCCTAAATGTCCTTAATTTGGGCTTATACATAAATTCAGCAATCGTCTAAATTTTCAATAGCTATTAAAAATATCCATTAGTACCGTCCCAATGACGCGTTCATCTAGATACCATTGATAAATAGCAGATTTTTAGCGATGGGCCCAATCTTAGATCCATAGGCCAACATTAGAGCCATTTCCCCTATTGATTGCAGAAAGTGCATTGACGACATCATAAGGAAGAGGAAAACAGGAAGAAGGAAGGATAAAGAGGTGTAAGAATATTAAACGTTCGTCCATCAAACTCTAAATCAGTTATGGTAACCTATTGTAACTTACCTTGTCTACTAATTACAGGAAGGTTTTTAATGCTCGCCATCGAATAAACATTACCAGCTCGGAAATCCATCTTGCTCTTCTCCTTCACGTCGGCCCTTCACCGACAGACTTATTCTTCTTCTTCTTCTTATTCGCATTTCAAGCTTATTGCTTAGCGCATCTTAGCTTATTGCGTGCTCTCAACTTAGTGTTCTAAATAATGCACTTCCACAGTTATTAATTGAGAGCTTTCGATGCCAATACCAATGTATGAATTTGTATATTGTGTGGCAGGCACGATGATACTCTATGGCCAGGGAAGTCGAGAAAATTTCCAACCCGAAAGATTCCCTCGACCGGACCGGGAATCGAACCCGCCGTCTCCGGCTTGGTAATACGGTGCCTTTACTGACTAGGCTATGAGGCCCCTTATCGTCGACAGACGGTGCTAATTATATTCTGAGGCATACTGTTATACACACCTATCAAAACGAAATTTAAAATAGTCTACCTGGAAAATGATTGTTTCAGACCGCGAATGAATAAATAATCTATTCGGTTCGTTGATTTTCTTTATTAGGGAGATTTTCAGCCAGAGGCTGGTTCATCGCCGGTGAATCGTTAATATTCCTATGATTTTCCACCGAAAATATGCGCTCATTAAAAGCATCACCGCTTCCAGGCTATATCAGTAGCGGGTGGAAGTTTTCCCGGAATAGAGATTTTTGTAATATTCCTTTCCTCCCCCCCCCCCCCCAACTCGGTTTAAAGCTTTAATGTTTTTATTTTGTTATTCGACCTCCATTAACTTTTGGGCATGCCATCAACATCAACGCCCACGGCATCAATTTTCGATGGTATAGCACAACAAATTTAAACTACTAATAAATGCTATTTACCAGACACATTCAGGAGGTGCTCATCATTTTCTGTAACCGGTCTGTTTACCTTTACGTTGACAATTTGTCCCGAGAAAATGAAACTTTATGATCTTTAACAGGCCAACATTAATAAATTGAAAGCTCTCCATGTTGTCATTGGTATCAATTTTGGAACCAAATTTACCTTTTGCCCGCCGGGAACAGGAAACTCGTCGTTGGTATCGGTTTAATTAGCGAAGTAATTATTGGCGTTTCTTTCCACGTCAGCATCTGGCAAAGAATAAGCACATTTAAAGCAAGAAGGCACCATCAAGTGACTAACTATGAGCTAATTAAATTGAAAACATTTAGCTGCCATTTTACACCAATGCCGCGGATACACTTGTGTGACTATACAACAACTATACATGTGTAACCATGGATGTGCACATAATTTATTAAACAAATAATGCTCATGCTCATAGTTGGTCATTCAAGTGTATCCGCGGCATAACAGTGACCTGATAACTGATCTTAAAGACTTTTAGTCTTCCCACCGGAAGCTGCTGACGTTGCTCAAAGGAAAATCTCAGGCTACTTGGGCGAGGGGATGTCTGTATTTGACACTGGTCCCAAGTAACCAAAAGTGCTGATAAAAGGCTGTCTGAGGCTTAAGCAGCTTGGTTGAAGATGGCCTATAGAATTCTAAGCAGCCTCATTTTTAAGTCGTTTAAAGAACTAGAAAGTTCCGGTACCATAATTGAAGAGCATTCTAAGCAGCGTCTGGTGGAACTTGAACGGCACTTTTAGAAAATAAGTTAAAAATGATTGTTGTGCTCTACACCAATTTTATATTTAATTCGCACTTTTAAGAAAGGTAATTCTAAAATCAGGTATTGATGAAAGTTATTCCTAAAGCCAGGTATGAGCGTGTATTGATTTATCAACATTATTACTAGAGTTACACAGCAGAGTACGAAGGCAACACATGAGAGTACGGCGTAGCAACAGGCTGACCGGACGACCTACAGTTGGAATCGATAAGAAGGCCAGCGGATAGGGAACGTGGCTCAGTTGTTAATCATTTTTGTTACAGTTAAGTTCATTTTGTATTTTGATAGTCAGTGATTAAATGCAAAGAAATTAAAATCATCCTTTTTTAAAAAGCCTATCACTGCCCGATTGCATAATTGGCGCAGCCGTCGGCGTTCAGTTTAAAGTGAAGTGAAAAACAGTGCTAAGTGAAATCCGTTAGATATCACACAGCGTGACCCGGCTCTCCCGTTACTACAAGATAGGACAGGACCCATCTCCTCCCGACAAGTCAAAGGAAGGAAGATTTGCGATCACCGCCGCACTCCATCGCAGCTGGACGTTCGAACCTATAAACCACCAGGGCAACATAAGTCGTTTGCTAAGCGTGCCCAGGAAAACAAACCGCGAGTAATTTATTTCACTTATTTCGCTTTTACCACATTTCATTACGGCAGCGCACTACAAGATAGACGCGCCGGTTGTTTCTGTGTACGGTGAATAGTTATTTTTTTTTTGCTTACGTCCTCGCAGAATACTACAAGATAGGTTCTACGGGTTGAAAAACGCAGCAACAAATTTTAAACGTTGACTACGTCCTCAGAGAGCACTACTAGATAGACTCTTTGGGTAGTCAGATTGCATAGACATTCTGATCAAAATAAACAAAGTTTCTGAAAAAAAAATCAAGGAACGCCTGTATCGGCCTATCACAAGAAAGTGAATGCCGAAAGTTCCAAAAGAAAAAAGCAATATTGCTTTGAAAAAGGCACGAAGCCTCTTTTTAAGAAATAGCATTTCAGAGTCCGACGAAAGTTTCGACTCAGACGCGTCAGAGGAATACTCCCACGTACCACTCAAAATTAAAATTCCTTTACTTGATTCAATTATTTTGAATCCAGAAAACGTCAACATGGACGGGATTAACGCCCAACTAAACGAAATCGTGGAAGCAGTGAAAGCCATTGCAAGCCGACAAACACAGCAAGACCAACGACTAGGTGAGTTGGCAAATAAAATCGACTCCGCCGCTGCGAGTGATAGCGCGCGTGTTGGACCACAACCACCAGCACCAACAGCAAGTGGCTTAATTGAGAATTTGTTTAGGATTCCAGATCCTATTAAATCCCTTCCAACATATGATGGGAACAGGAAGCAGCTGTCGGCATGGTTGGCCACAGCTAAAGAAACTTTAGATACTTTAGAACCCTTTGTGATGAAAACACAATATAGGATGTATGTTAGGGCCGTTCTAAATAAAATCGAAGGAAAGGCAAAAGACATATTATGCCTAGCAGGAAATCCTCAAAATTTTCAAGATGTGTCCAAACGCCATTGGTGATAGACAAGAACTATCCACCTACATGAGCCAAATTTGGCAACATAAAATGAATGATAGTATCAGCATTCACAAGTAATACCAGAGAACAAAAGAATATGTGCAAAATATGAAGATTCTTTCGAAACAAAACACCACTTATAAACAAAGCTGGGATGCAATTAGTACCTTCATAGACGAATTCCCACTAGCAGCTTTTATAGCTGGGTTGCGAGACCCATACTTCGGACACGTGCAAGCAGCACGGCCCAAAGACATAGAGGATGCGTACGCATTCCTGTGCAAATTTAAGTCACAACAGGTAACTGCTAACAGGACAGAAAAACCTGAGAATAAATTTTTTTCAAAGGCCAATAAACATAATTTACAAAAAACTGACAACAAAACCATGGAAACTATCAAAAATTCCAATGGTAATAATGTTATAAGGGAGAGACCAATATCCTCCCACTGAAAGAATGGAGGTGGACCCTTCCATTCGAAGCAGGTTAACACTGAGAAAAAATATTAACAACAATGAATTAATCAATGATTCTAGCTCAACAGAATCCGATGACGAAAACGAGATAAATTTTTGCCAAGCCATACAAAGCACTCAGGAAACATAAATTTTCTACCCTATATTACGTCAAAAACTGGAATAAAACTGCTTCTTGATACCGGTGCGAATAAGAACCTTATTCGACCTGGTATTCTAAAAAACACGAAAATTACTAAGCCGGTTACTATAAAAAATATAACCGGCACACACACCATAAACCGTAAAGGAACATTCAATTTTCTGGGACATAATATCCCCGTTCAAAAATATTACGAAATTGCTTTCCACACATTCTTCGACGGAATCATAGGTTCCGAATTCCTGGCAAAAACAAATGCCATAATCAATTACGAGGACGACACAGTCAAAATTAACGAGGTAGTTTTACCATTCGAAAAATACTTTCTGACTAAAAAAAAAGTATACAATCACATTGTAACCATTCCAACAGAAAACAATGGTGATTGGTACGTACCACAATTTTCAAGACTCACAAAAGAATTAACTTTTTCACCGGGACTGTACAATTCGAAACATAACAAAGCTACAGTCCTTGTCCAAAGTAATAAAAAATTACCCCCAATAAATATCCCTAAATTTACCGTCAAAGTAAATAACTTTGAAACAATATCCCCAATTCCATTAAGAAGCACAAAACTTTGACTAAATCTGATATAAGTAAGCTCATACGAACTCACCACTTGTCAGATTTCGAAAAATCTTTGTTGACTGATGTTATTCTTAAGCATCAAGATACATTATTAAAAACATAAGAAAAGCTATCAGCAACCACGGCCATTAAACACAAAATCCTTACAAAAGATGAGGAACCGACATATACAAAAAGCTATAGGTATCCTCATCACTTTAAAAAGGATATTGAAGAACAAATTCAAGAGATGCTTGATAATGGGATAATAACACATTCAGAAAGCCCTTATTCATCTCCTATTTGGGTCGTACCTAAAAAAATGGATGCTTCAGGAACTCGAAAGGTAAGGGTGGTGATTGATTATCGGAAACTTAACTTTAACTTAACTTAAATTCCCAATCCCTCAAATCGAAGAAATTCTTGACAGCCTGGGTAAATCGACAAATTTTACAACTTTGGATCTAAAATCTGGTTTTCATCAGATCGAAATGGATCCAAAACACAGAAAGAAAACAGCTTTTTCAACAGCTTTGGGTCATTTTGAATTCACCAGAATTCCCTTTGGCTTAAAAAACGCTCCTGCAACTTTTCAGAGAGCAATGAATAATATCCTAGGTGATATTGGTATAATTTGGTATATTGGTATACTGGTATAATAGGTAAAATTCGTTACGTTTACCTAGATGATATAATCATTATTGGGTTCAATCTAGAAAATCATTTGGAAAATGTGAGTAAAGTACTTAAACGACTCTCCGATTTCAATTTAAAAATTCAACTCGATAAATGTGACTTTTTAAAGAGAGAGACGGAATTCTTGGGGCACATAATTACGCCTGAAGGTGTAAAACCGAACCCCGATAAAGTCAAAAAAATCCTCGAATGGAACCTACCGAAAACAACAAAAGAAATTAAACAATTTTTGGGCTTGACAGGTTACTTCCGAAAATTCATCAAGGATTACTCGAAGATAACAAAACCACTAACTAAATATTTGAAGAAAGACACAGTAGTGGACATATCTAACAACGATTATCAAAAAGCTTTTCATGAGCTTAAAGAAATCATTGCTTCAGATCAAATATTGGCCTATCCAGATTTCAGCCTACCATTTATACTTACGACTGATGCAAGCAATTTCGCACTCGGAGCTGTATTATCCAAAATACAAAATAGCATCGAGAGACCGATTGCATTTGGAAGTCGAACGTTGAATAAAACTGAAACAAATTATTCAACGACAGAAAAAGCAGCACTTGCGATAATGTGGGCAATTGACAAATATAAGCCCTACTTATATGGAAATAAGTTCTTACTTATTACAGACCATAAACCCTTGACTTTCATCAAATCCTCATTCAAAAATTCAAAGATTTTGAGATGGAGGCTTGAATTAGAAAATTTTGACTATGAAGTCAAATACAGGGAAGGAAAAACGAATGTGTTAGCTGACGCACTCAGCAGGGAACCACAAGAAACAAATTTTAATGAAATTGATATTAATAGCTCTCCTCTTTTAGATTCTGAAGAGAATGAACAAGACAGGAATGCAAATGAAATGGACAGTAACGAAGCACAACCAAACGAACAGGTAGGTACCGAGCATCCCAATCCAACGAATGAAGATATCGGAACTCCACAAATGGAAGAAGGTAACGATCTTGAAACAATCCATTCAGCTGACGAGTCAGCAGATCACTTTATTCATTTCACGGAAAGACCGATTAATAATTTCAAAAATCAACTAATTTTTAAAATAGCTAGATTCACTAGCGTACTCCAAGAGAACCCATTTTCTCATTATAAAAGAACTACGATAGTTCAACCACAATATAATTTAGAAGACATTACAAATTGTTTGAAGAATTACCACCACGGAAAACAAACTGCCATCATGGCTCCCGAAAACTTGATGCAATTAATACAAGAGTCATTTAAAGCTAACTTTTCTCAGAAAGGGCACTTCATTTTCACCCAAAACATAGTTGAAGATGTCACAAATGCTGATAGACAAAATTTGTTAATTTCAAGGGAACATGATAGAGCACATAGGGGGATAGCAGAAGTAGAAGCACAACTCAACGAAGCTATTTTTTCCCTAGCATGAATAAATTTATAAGTAATTACGTTAATGCATGCGATCAGTGTAATACACACAAGTACGAGCGAAAACCGTACAATATTAAACTTTCACCAAGACCGATAATGGATAAGCCTTTTGATCGCGTCCATATGGACATATTCACTATCAACAATGTCAGTTTTCTATCACTTATTGACTCATTTTCTAAACACTTACAAATGTGTTATATCAAATCAAAAAATGATACCCAAATCCAAAAAGCCCTAAGCAAATACATTACAACATTTGGAACCCCCAGAATTATCATAACAGACCACGAACCAACTTTTAGATCGATCCAATTAAGAACATTCTTAGAACAACTCGGTTCAAAACTAGCGAACGCATTCAACAATAATAGAAATATTTAATTGCAATAAATACAAATTTAGAGAAATGCAGACAAAATCCATTATAAAAGTTGCTGTATTACTATACAATGATAGCGTACACTCAACTACAAAATTCAAACCAAATGAAATTATATTCAATCAAAATAACATTAACAATCCTACCGAATTAATAACGCATGCTCAAAAGATATTTCTGGACACAAAAATGAATCTCGAAAAATCACAAGCAAAACAAATTAAACAAAACAAAACCCGAGAAGACCCACCACAATTAGAAGAAGGACAGGAAGTTTTTGTTAGACAGGACACGAGATGTAAAACTCAAGCAAGAGCAATTAAAACAAGAATCAATGATATCAAAGAAAAAACATTCAAAAATAGATTAGGAACCAAGAGACATAAAGGCAAGATAAAGAGGCTAAAAGGACACTGAATTTTTTGTTATCATAACTTTATACTATGAGTAAACTATTTAGATCATTTTTATATTTATCCATAATTCAATTTTAGATTTTTGTATTGTTACTGATGCTGACAAGGAATGGAAACACTCAGAACATGTCCATTAAATACCTACACAACGACCCAATACTAATGCTCAGATTAACCGATTGTAAGATACAAAATGGCTTTGATAAAATCATTCACCCGATCAATATGTCATCAATCGAAAGTAATGTTTTGTTGATAACTAAAATAACTAGACAATTGGATAGTACATTACCCATGGCTCAATTAGCAATAGAAAAATCAAAAAAGCTTATTAACAACTTACGACAAATCAAACCGATCAACCCTAGAAGGATGCGGCGCTGGGACACCATCGGAACGGCGTGGAAGTGGCTCGCAGGGACACCGGATGCGGACGATCTTCGACTCCTTAACACAACAATCAACGAACTAATCCAACAAAACAACCAACAATTTATCATCAACAAAATGGTAAACGAAAGGATCAACGATATAACACAAGCAGTCAATATTTTAATCGATCAGCAAAACATGGAAAACAAAATTCTGCTAAAGGAATACGACACAATAACTCTACTACTATATATGGACACGATAAACAACGTCTTAGACGAAATTCAGGATACAATTTTACGAACCAAAATCTCCCTTCCAAACAACAAAATTCTTTCACTTAAAGAAATACTACTCATTGAATCACTATTACGAGAGCAAGGCATCAAATTGGATTTTCCGGAACAGGCACTAAATTTTGTGACACCCAAAATCGCAACAAAACAGGATATGCTTTACTATATTCTTCAGACACCACGGTTACAATCATCAAAAGCAGAGGTAATCCAAGTACTTCCCCTCATCATCAACTCAACAGTTATACTACAATCAGTACACCACATAATAAAAGTGGGCAACAATTTCTTTCAAACAAACCATCCATCGAAATTCATACAGAAGCTAACTGATCTAATACCATTAAACGATCAGTGCCTACTACCTATCATGAAGGGTACAGAAAGCAAATGTAACGCTACCCAAAGGACCGATTCACAAGTCATGATGATAGCGGACAACAAACTACTAATCAATAACGCAAAAGACCACATGGTTCGCTCGGATTGTGGGCCACACAATAGAACACTAACGGGAAATTACCTAATTACCTTCAACAATTGCACTATACATACAGGCGGTCAAAAATTCACCAGCAAAGAAATCATCAACAACTACAACCAAGAGATTGAAGGAGCTTTCGCAAATTTAAAAATCACTCTAAAGATTTTGGAGCACAAAAACATATCAAAAATTCATGAAATAGCCATCTGGAACAGGGATAAAATGGATATCATCAGTTTCAAACAGAGCAAACAACACGTTTGGATTATGAGCATATTCAATGGACTTTCGACAGTAACAATAACCATAATCGGAATAATGATATACATTTGTGTCAGGAAGAGGAAATTAATACTTAAAATTCGTTTACCCAACCAAAAGAGAGTTCAACAAAAACCACAGGAATCACAACATACAGCTATTATGGCCGAGGACGTCCATTCTTCACCCCCCGGAGGAGTTACACAGCAGAGTACGAGTGCAACACACCAGAGTACGGCGTAGCAACAGGCTGACCGGACGACCTACAGTCGAGTCAGCGAGAATGGCCAACGACCGATCCAGAATGCGGAGTCAGCATATGGAATCGATAAGAAGGCCAGCGGATAGGGAACGTGGCTCAGTTTTTAATCATTTTTGTTACAGTTAAGTTCATTTTGTATTTTGATAGTCAGTGATTAAATGCAAAGAAATTAAAATCATCCTTTTTTAAAAAGCCTATCACGGCCCCGATCGCATAATTCTAGTCTTAGAGCTGTTTGAAGAATTAAGCCCAGTCCTACTACGTGAGAGCTCTAGCACGAACCGCTAAGCCATCTGAGATATATTAAAGTGAGCTTTTGTCCTATCTACTGTTGGAGTTTTCAGTGCCAGCTGACTGATTTGAATACGAAACACAACAGGTTGATTAATTTTAAATTGGTATTCAAAAATACTTGTGATGCAGTGGTTAGCGTTCGTAGATAACATGCTGAATACACAGGCTCGAATCCAGGAAATTGCTCTTTAATTTATTTTTAATGCTTGAATATGGACGTACTGCATAAATATAAGAATTATGATTTATTTGAGCCACTCCATTTCATATTTACGTACATGTAATTTTGTTACCAATAAAAACTTGTGCGTCATGTGGACTTTGACGGACTTTTTTAGAAACTTTAAAGTGAGTTTTATCATTGAATGCGGAACTTTTGGTTGCTTGGGAGATCTCTGTGTCTATTCTGGTTTGACTACAGTACACTGTCCATGTAAGTATACCTTCAAGTTAATATGATATGTATCGATTCTGTGGCATAGAAAAGGAAGATTCTTAACACCTGTTATGCTCTTGTACTGCAATCTTCAATAAAGACGTATTTTTCTTGATAAGGGACTGGCAGAACCCTTTGGTATTTGGAATGCACATCCCACTCAAGTAGTACATTTCATTCGAAATATAATACCTGGCTGGGAAAATACTTTTGGTCAGTCTATGCCGGTTTGCTCCACAAAATAGTGATACGGCATACTGATATAGCAATATAAAAACAGTGAATATATCACAAAAGATCAAAGAAATGGTCGCAGTGATGAAAATACCCAAAACGAAAAAAAAAAACATCCCGGGATTGGTTCTAGATTGACCATCATCTGTTTTGATACTTGAATACAATAGATAGCCTTGATGCCACGTGTAACCGCAAGGTGTATGATAAATCAGCTTTCCTTATTTAAGCCCCATTCTGTGGAACGCCGCTTTCACTTAAAACGTAATACAAATAGAAAAACATCCACCCCGGAGTGCAACCCAAAACCAAGAAGCACGCACTGTGCGCTGGTAAACCACGGATTCATAATTTTTCCTCACCCTGGCAGGATAAAAAATACTTTTCCAAGCAGACGACCTCCCACTGGGATCATGGAGCCGAAGAAACTTTGCTCCCCTTGACTTGGCCATTGCTTCGCGGAATTTGTGGTGTTGTTTTTACCGCAATCAAAAATCCATTTACCAATGATACAAGCAGGAAAGTTTGCGCTCCTTCGCCACACTTCTGACTTCTTCGCAATCTTTTTGACCTCTGGTTCGTTGGGGACTTTGTAAAAGTGTCAGGTGTTGCTTTCTGTTACGCTTCATCTTCCTCTTCTAGCAAGCTGTAACGCTCTTAAACGAGCTATCACCTGCTCTCAACTTAGTGTTCTTTGAAGCAGTTCCACAGGAATTAATTGGGAGCTTTCTATGCCAAGCGCAATGATACTCTATACCCAGGAAAGTCGGGAAACTTTCCATCCTGAGTGATTTTGTAGACCAAACTTTTCTCCATTTTTAGTTTTTAGATTCTTCCTCTTCCGTCAATTTTGTTTTACTCTTGCGAACTTCCAATGCAGATTTGATAATGCCTGGGCCCATATCCTGATAGAGTCTGGGAAATACGTCTTCTTGGTCGTAGTGAATGCTCAAGAATGGTTTATTAATTAATCATTTTGTTCGACCATTTTCCACAGAGATGGCGCTGTTCCGCTGGTAGGAAGTGATAAAAAGGCCCATATAGAAATTGAGAGAAGTTGGAATAATTTGCTTTCGGTGCATATTCAGGTGAAAAAAAGTGAACGACAACCTAAAGAAATTAATCAGGGACTTTGTCGTTCAGTTTTTTCCCGGAAATTATTGTTAAACAAGCTACAATTATTTAAAAATTATTTTTCCACATACAATTTTACCTGCTTTACTGCCAGTCTCCAGAGAGCCAAAAAAATTCAAATTTAAGAGAGAAATTCTCTCTCACGAGCTCAATCTCTCAACATGCCATGTATTTTGTTGACACTCGATTTGTGATTTCCCTAAATAGAGTACCTGACACTACAAAACATATCTGGTACCTCTATATATGCATTTGCTTTAACATTTGAAGTCCCTCCCTTTTTACATATTCTGCGCAAAAGATACTTTATGCCCCGCCCCATACATAAAATTCGGCGGGAAATTCTGTGAGGGGTGAGCTATTTTGTGTGCAGAATGTGTAAAAAAGGAGGGACTGCGAATAATAATCTAAATGCATATATAGAGGAACCAGACATGTTTTGCACTGCAGTGTCCTCTGTGAACAATTATAGGAAAACAGATTGTGTCTAGTTTCCGATAGATGTCACCGCAAACAACAGCTGTGACATCTGATGGAACATGAATGCAGAAGCTTGTCAAAATGATCAATTATAAACTAATTGGCATGGCTTGCTACTTCAGGTTGCTTCATCTATCAGTTACGGCTACCGGATTTGTTTATTGGTACGTTGGCAGCAGTTTTCCATATGCTGGGGAACGTCCTCTCGGACAGCGACTGGTTCAATATTTAGCAAATCGGGAAAGCTAGCGAGCGAGCGCAGTAGTTCAGATTGGTCAAAACTGTATGGACGTCATCTGCCGTGAAGCGCAGTAAAGGGAAATTCAAGTCATATTCATGTCGATCGTTGACACTGGAAGCGGGAAGGCAAGCTTGCCTTGCACTATAAACACCTTGAAAAAACGTAGCGGACAAATTTGCGATCTCTTTTATTTATTTATTTATTGTTTAGTAAATCATTTCACGAACAGTCTTAATGATTACCTAAATTATGTTCAATCTTCTTACTCTATTTACAAATTTAAGTGTTGACATACCAAAATTGAACGCGGATTCAACCGATTCAAACAAACGAACCATTGCAGATATAGGCTGGTTATACAGCAATTCCATAGAAAAAAGTTATAGTGGGTCTCAGAATTTCATGAAAATTGGTATAGTTTATCAAAAAATATTAGACTCGTATTTTTTTATTGCGCCATTAGGGTGACCATTTCCGTGTTAGGGTGGTCCAAAAAATCATTTTTTTTTCAAAAATGTCTTTTTTCAAAAATTTATAACTTCTGAACCTCTTGACCTCTTGACCTCCTCTCTCTTTTTACGATTGACCCTTCAAATGAAAGATGTTTTAATGTAGTTTTAAGAAAAATTATGAAACACTCAGAGATATTTGATTTTGTAGGAAAAAAATATGTTACAAATGCTTTTTCTTGATTTTCACTTCTTATTTTAGTATTTTTAATTGAAAGATCATTGAATTTTACATAATATATCAAAAAGTTAGCGATGTCGGAGAAGCAGTTTTGGAGATACATTTTTTTTTAAATAAAAAAAATATTGTTCCGCAATATATGCACCACACGTGCATGGAAACGATGAAGACGCAAGGTAGTTCACAATGCGTCTCCATCGAGTCACAGCAGCTGTGACTAATGAAATCTATGAGTAACTTACAAGCTGGGTGCAACATTCAGTTCAGCCTGGAGGCTGTCCATAAACCACGTAGACCAATTTTTAAACATTGCAGATCCTACCTCCCCCCTCGTATACTTTACTAAAATTTTAAAATATTTTTACCGAGCGTATACTGTGGCTGGACTCCCCTCCCCCATTGAAGTCTTCGTGGCTTTAAAAAAGGCCCCAGTTTGACATTATTAATTTTGGTATCAAAATTCTGGGAGAAGTACTTAAATGCTACAAATAATGACGAGGTCGAAGAAAAATAAGTAAAACATGAAGCATTTATTTTCTTTAATTACAATTTCACACATTTTTCTTCCGTTGAAAATGAATACCGTTTGACAATAATATACTTTTCGTTTTGAGGCTTAAAACTATGGAATGACTGTGTCCCCGAAATTTGGTTCACATGTATATAACGGTTTTTCAATTTTCTTTCCATTTTATTGTAATCGGATTCCGAAAAAAAACTGATAGTGTATTTTTGAATCTGGCTTAGAAATAGCCCATGAGTAAAGTTCTTGGGCCGTTGTTATATGGTGGCCTTGCAAATTCGCTTTCGCAGCGTTTCGTTTTAATACTCCTCCCAAAGCATCACAAGGGCCCTTTCCATGACAAGTTGCGAAAAAATTCCACTCGGCAGCAATGCCAAAATCTTTTTGCATGTTGCATAAATTAAAAGCGGTCATCTTATTTTTATATTGGCTTCCTGATCCATCTGAGAAAAAGTAAATCTGTTGTAAGCTTGGCAATTTACATTTTATGAACGCTAGACAATGCGTAAGAAATAAACGAACTGCGACATGATTATGTTTAGTGAAATCAGCAATTGCAATAAAACTAGTAAATTTCAAATCGTTAGATTCTTCGTCTTTAAAATAAATAGCACAAGGGTGAATAGTACAAAGCCTTGAACTGCATCCTGCACAACGAAAGAATAATTCTCCGAAAAATCACAGATTATGATGCATTCTGTAGCTTTCAAATTGCTTTTGACGTGTTTCATGTAATTTGCCTGTTGCTCAGCTATAAAGTTATGCGGCAATAAATTGAATTATTTTTCTAAAAAAGTATCAATAAATTCCTGTGTGTCAATTTCAACTAAGTCCATAATGCATCTCTCTACTTGACGCCATTGTTTGAATTGTATTGATTCAACATGTCCGTTACTAAGAATAGTCATTAGTTCTGTGGCCAAAATTTGCGTTCCTCAACAATTTTTGCAACACTGCAGCCAGCATTGTTCACTTGGATTTTGACAAATTATTTTTTTAAACAAATCGTGATAGGAATCAACACCATCTGGGAGTGATTGTCTGCTTTGTAGTGTTTTAAAAATAAGTTTAACGTTCTGATGATATATACAAACGCATACGGTATGCGTGCCACTTGTCTCTGCCAAAATGCAGTGTTTCGGACGGTTACTGGCGAACATGGAAAATCCTATTTTAATATCAGGATATGTATTTTTAAAGATGGAGTACGCCTCCTGCAAGTTACACAAAACTAATCTTCTTTGTACGTAGATTTCGCCTTCATCATTTTTAGATATTAAATAATCTCTTTTCCCCGGACAAACACGACTTATATCGTCACTATTGTAAAAATCACAAACAAGCATTATCGTTGGTTCTCCTAATGAAGCTCTGCTTAACCTCTTTACAGGCACCGACATTATTCCTTTCTCTTGCTGCAGTTCTTTTGCTTGGTTGGCCATATGTTGGGAAACATTGAACTCCTTCATAATTCTATATGTAGACCATCTTTTGGGAAGTGTGGTTAAAATCCTGTATCGCTCATTGCTGTCTCTTGTTTCTTTATATTTATCCTTAAGTTGTATAAGGAATTCATTTTCGTCCGACAAAGGTGCGTTGTAGGTGGTAACGATCGATTCAGAACTGGTTGTTTCCACTGATTCTGAAAATAAATATAAAAAATGATTGATTATTAGAAAAAAAAACATACAAATGATTTATTTTTTATTATTTACCTTGGCAGGGAAAAGGAACCATTCTGGACAGTCCCGCAACGGAAATTGATTCAATGCTGGTTGCTTCGATGGACTCTGAAAAATGATTGCAAAAAAGAAGAGTTAGTAGTTAGAAGAAAAGAATTGAAATTTAAAGAAGAATCACATGAATTTTCAAATAACGTACCTGCAGCAGCGATTCTGGATGGTCCTGCAACGGCTTCTTCGGTCACGGCATCATTGGGTTCATATAGTTTGTGGTAGCATCGTTGACAAATGAAGGAGCTACTCTCATCTATTTTAATCTTTTTTTCCACTGCATAATCGTACAATTTATTGGTGATTTTTCTGGCACATGAACTCAACATCCAAACATCACACATTGAACACTTACGTTTCATTTTTAGATATTCTTCAATTCAACTGTTCTAGTAGGAAACTTTGATTTCTAACTGATCATTTCTTTCATAACATTCGTTGTTTTATGTGAAGCATTATATCGTACCTACGAGTGAGTGATATACCTACGAGTCTAAGCTGTAACTCATAGGTATATCACCTGTTCGTAAGCAATGACGTCACTTCAAACAGCTGTTTCAGGTAAATAGATGAATATTGCGAATAAATACAAACACCACCAAACATTTCCAAATGTCACTAACACCGCGAAGCCTATTGGGCTGGAGTTTATGTAAAAGTCATTGCCTACGAACGAGTGATATACCTATGAGGTACAGCTTGGACTCTTAGGTACTGATGCAACATGCAAAAAAAATTTGGCATTGCTGCCGTGTGGCATTTTTTCGCAACTTGTCATGGAAAAGGCCCTATGGGAGGAGTATTGAAACGAAACGCTTTAAAATTTGAGTATACGAAGGGAAAGGTAGGATCTGCAATGTTTAAAACTTGGTCTACGTGGTTTATGGACGGTCCGCAGGTTGAACTGAATGTTGCACCCAGCTTGTAAGTTACTCATAGATTTCATTAGTCACAGCTGCTGTGACTCGATGGAGACGCATTGTGAACTACCTTGCGTCTTCATCGTTTCCATGCACGTGTGGTGCATATATTGCGGAACAATAATTTTTTATTTAAAAAAAAAATGTATCTCCAAAACTGCTTCTCCGACATTGCTAATTTTTTGATATGTTATGTAAAATTAAATGATCTTTCAATTAAAAATACTAAAATAAGAAGTTGTTGAAAACCCTCGCAGTGAAAATCAAGAAAAAGCATTTGTAACATATTTTTTTCCTACAAAATCAAATATCTCTGAGTGTTTCATAATTTTTCTTAAAACTACATTAAAACATCTTTCATTTGAAGGGTCAATCGTAAAAAGAGAGAGGAGGTCAAGAGGTCAAGAGGTTCAGAAGTTATAAATTTTTTGAAAAAAGACATTTTTGAAAAAAAATGATTTTTTGGACCACCCTAACACGGAAATAGTCACCCTAATGGCGCAATAAAAAAATACGAGTCTAATATTTTTTTAAAAGGAAGAACTATACAAATTTTCATGAAATTCTGAGACCCACTATAACTTTTTTCTATGGAATTGCTGTATAACCATACAGAGTACGATGAAATCCTGGCTGCAACAGGGACCGCTGGCGTAACATCCTTCCTGCAGCACGGAAGTCAAGGAGCTCTAGGAGATAGGAGCAATCGACGTCACCGTTGAGTAATTTAACGACAAACGTAGCTTGTTATAATCTTCGATCAAGCGTTTCAAGACCAAGCAAACGGCATCTAGCGGGATACGCTGGAAGGTTAGATGGATCACGCCATGGTAGATTCCTGAGAGCAAGCCGTATGAACATTTTTTTGACTCGCTGGATTCTTAGGTTCCATGTAACGTCGTTTGGAGTCCATACGAGTAAAGCGTTTTCTAGAATCGGTCGCACGATGGAACAATATAGTGCTTTCAGACAGTGTGAATCCGTGAAGTCCTTGGCAACTTTGAAGATAAAGCCAAGTTTCGGCGATGTTTCGGTTACACCGTCTAGAACAACTGTGCTGTGTAGGTGATTGCACATCCTTTGCGATTTGACGAATATCCAGAAATTCGATTAGTTTTGTCTCAGAGTTTACTGTGTTCGTTCAACATGTTCTTCGTAGGTAGCGGCCAGTAGTTCGTTGTATTGAGTTTCGATTGACTTACCTTACCAATCAGGCTAAGGCCTTGTTGTCCTCTGCTGTCCGAAGAAGTCGTCTCCACTCTACTCGATCCATGACCACAATTCGTCAGCCTCTTAGTCTGCGAAGGGTCCGCAGGTCGCTTTCTACTTGGTCGATCCACCTTGCCCGCTGCGCGCCTCTTCTTCCTGTTGCGTCGCTTTCGAGAACCATTTTCACTGGGTCGTCGTGGGGAATTTTTATGACGTGCACAGCCCACGGTAGTCGCCCATTTTTTGCAACATGGACGATGGATGGTTCTCCTAGCAGCTGGTGCAATTCGTGGTTCATTCGCCTCCTCCACGTTCCGTCATCCATCTGCACTCCACCGTAGATGGTACGGAAAACACCTTCCGTTCGTCCTCCACGAGCATAGTCCAGGTCTCGCGGCCGTAGAGGTCTAATCAGCGTCTTGTAGATAGTCAACTTCGTGCAGCGGCGAATTTTATTCGACCTGAGCGTCCTTCGGAGTCCAAAGTACACACTAAGAAATACCTAATCTTACACGTGACGGAACCCATCTTTGATGATGATGAGACGTAAACAAACACGTCCTGTAAAATTAAGTGCTCCGAGACTGAAAAGTTCGGTATTTGACAAAAAGTAAGTTTGATTGAACTGAATTTCGCGTCTATTATCACTCAATCTTATGTCAATATTGACGCTCGTATACGTCAGTCTCAGAGCACCTTAATTTACATTATTTATTCAAAGCGCCTAGGCACGATTCCCTGCCATAATGTGCATTTGAATTTCTCTGCTGGTATCATTTTCGGCGGTCACCAGTGAGCCCAAATACACGAACTCATCGACCACCTCGATTTCGTCACCGTCAATCTGAACTTGAGGTGGGAGGCTAACATTGTCTTCCCTAGAACCTCTTCCTTTCATGTATTTTGTCTTTGATGCGTTGATGGCAAGTCCAATCTGCATAGCTTCAGCCTTCAGTATGATGTACGTTTCCACAATCGTCTCTATGTTCCGTGCCATGATGTCAATGTCATCGGCGAAGCCAAGAAGCTGGATGGACTTCCTCAAGATCATGCCACTCGTGTCTATCCCAGCTCTTCTGATCACACCTTCTAACGCGATGTTGAATAGCAGACATGAAAGTCCATCACCTTGCCGTAACCCCCTTCGATACTCGAACAACGCTGGTTCAGAATTAATTACCTATGGAGAATGTCAACATTAAACCGATGGTTCAAGGAGATCAAAAACGTCTGGATTGGTAGTGAATGCCAAATCAAGCAGCTTTCCATTTGTGTTTACAAATGAGTTGACCTGAATTAGACCATTAGCAAGCATTTCTTATAATAGCCACTTCCAGCTCCGTTGATGAATTTGAAGGAAGATACCCGTCCATGTCGTCGTCGAAATGCCAGAGTAAATGAGGGAGATTATAATCACCCAACACCACGATGATATCGCTCAACAACGACTCTGAAATATTCCGTATAGCTATGGCATGTGACTTTTAGAGCTCCGGTCCTGATAAAGGGTGAATGTAGATTCCGGAGATGAATAGTGAGTGGTTCGCCAAACTAATTAGGACGATGACCTGGTCGAGCTGGTTACAGTTTTCCAACGAAACCAAGAAGCTGACCTTGCTTCCAGCGGTCTTCCATATCTACCGTTTCTTTTTTCGACGCACCCGCTCCCTCACCACCTTGATGGCTGATGGCGTCCTCGCCGAACGCGGCCGCCCGGATCTCGCACGGTCCTTCGCCGAGTCCGTCTCCTGGTACCGATGGATGGTGGTATGGATGAAATTCCGCTTCACCCCGTGGGATTTCACCGTGCGCGTAGGTTAGCCTATATATGAGGCTAAAGCTGACACCGATACCAATATACAGACTGCACATGGTGCGCACCTACACAACGATGAAAAGTGGTATTCGAACTTATTCTACAGGGTCACGCCAGAATTTAAAACAAGTTTCCTCATTAGAGATTTTAATAGATTTTTCTCCTTTACTTTACTTAAATCTTTGGTTATTATAAGTTAGGGAGGTTCCGATTCTACACATTGTAGTTCCATTTTTATACCAGTGATGTTGACATTTTTTACCTAGGGGATGAGTACTTAAGGGGGTTAGGTTTTGATAAGTCTTTAGTGGGAATGACACTGATGAAGACCGCACCTTTTTTTGCTGTTAAAAAAAATATTGTGGAAGTGTGAATCCATCACATGTATCCAGTTGACGCCCTTGTCTTGGGGCCCTCGTTGGAACCGGTAGACCTGAAATGCAACATTACATCCCACACTAGCATCATTCCACAACATCCTTCATTCGTTCCCACAACAGTCAGAAAATCATCAGTCATGTTCCTACAGATAATGCAACGTTTGCAGACCCGACAACATTGTAGTTCTGAGAGCGTCCGTGACATCTAGAGGTATAATAGACTTCTCTGACGTTTGTGAAATGCACATGTATAAGTGCAGAGCTTTGGGTAAATTATAAGTATTAGTGCAAGAAGACCTTTGAACTTACCCAAAGTTCTGCACAAGAGAAGGATCGCTCTTTTTGGACTTTTTCACTACTTCCTTTAAATCCAATTGAATTTTCAGATAACCCATATTGAAATCGATAAAGGGTGTCCCACATCAAATTGCATCACGGAAAAAAACGCTGTAGGAAATTACTTATTGGGTATTTTATATTGAAAATTTGGGTAGAAGTAGTGTAGAGTGTATTGTTTACACTGTATTTTTATCGCTGTCAGTTTTTCGAAAGTTGAAAAAAATGGCGTCACCCGAAAAGCAACGTCGCGAATTGATTTTGTGTAAGCACCTGGAAAATCCTCAACTCTTTCATCGGGACATCGGAAAACAACTCGGTGAGTCGTGTGAATAAACGTTACTATGAAACTCTGAGCATCGAACGGAAGGAGAAATGCAGTCAGAATAGATGTTGTATTAGTGATCAGGATCACAAGCGTGTCGTGAAAGCGTTTAAGCGTAATCCCAATGCTTCGGCCAGGGATGTGGCCAAAAAGTTGAATCTGTCCAAGTCGCGGGCGCGGAAACTGGCGCGGAAACTGTACACCCAGATGCTGACGAAGACTTACGTCAAGGCGAACTTCCGGCAGCTTCCGGGGCTACTGTTCTTCACCGCCCAGCACAAGTGCGCCGTTCGTGACCCGGAGTGCGCCGTTCGTGACTACCGGGACTGTAAATGGGAAGATCTACCTCAAGGAGTGTCTACAGAAGCGTTTGCTTCCTCTGTTGAAACGACACGAGGGCCCTACGATCTTCTGGTCGGATCTAGCTTCGTGCCACTATTCAAATGTTGTCCTGGAGTGGTACGAAAGTGACCCCACCCAAAGACATGAGCCCCCCCCCCACCACCCAACGTACCGGAACTAAGGCCCATCGAAAATACTGGGCTATTATGAAGCAGGCACTACGGAAGCATCCCAAGGAGGTCAAGGATCTGAGGAAGACATGAAGAAAATGTGGGTTTCCGTACAGCCAGATGTTGTACAGAACCTAATGAATGGAGTTAAGCATAAGGTGTGAGCGTACGGTTCTGGTATTGAAGTTGAATGAAATAAATATGGCAAAAGCTTTCTAATTGGTTATATTATTGCCTGAAAGTTTGAGGAGGATCGGTCGATTAGGTAATTTTCAAGAGCGTTTTTTTTTTTTCGTTAAGCAATTTGATGTGGGACACCCTTTAGTTTAGTGCTTTTAATCTTCCTATCAAAATTCAAAATTTCCGCACTGTTTGCCGACGAGTTCTGTAATCTGCTATGCCTAAGGTCACTCTACTGCTCACTTGTGCGATCCTTAGTTTAGTTATTAGGTGCCCTTTCCATGCTAGCTGGATCACTAGAATTGAATCCGTTCAACGCAAGTTTGTGAGATAAGGCTTGTACTCGTAAAAATGCACCATTTTTATCCGTGTGTAACTTTTTTATCCGTGGGTAAAAATTGATGAAAATGTGGGTATAACTAGTTTGGAGTGAATTGTTCACATGTGCAAAATTTCATAACAATTGGTTTAGTGGTTATTGAGATGTCATCGAAACAAGAAGAAAATCGCCGAAGAATTTTGCGCGCCGTCATGGAAATTCCGACTGCGACCATGAGATGGATCGGAAGACAACTGGGAATCACCCATACAACTGTGTCTCGGGTGGTAAAATCCTTTAAGGAGTCCCAGACGACCGAGTGGCGGGCTGGAAGTGGAAGAAAATCGAAGACAGCTGACCCTGTGAAGGCCCGCAAGGTGTTAAATTATTTCAAGCGTAATCGGAACCTTTCGATTCGCGACGCGGCTCTGAAGGCAAAGTCGTACATCTTGACATCGTCTGCATAGAATGACCGGCAGCCAGTTGGAAGTATCAAACCGATTTCGTTAATGAATATGGAGAATAGCAGCGGTCCCAAATTGCTGCCTTGAGGAACGCCTGAGTTGTTTGAAAAATATTCCGATTGATCAGACCCGATTTTCACACAAAGCTCTCGATTGGTAAGATACGATTCAAACCAACGAGTGAGTCCATGAGAAACACCAAGCTTCTCGAGTTTGGCAATTAGAATGGCATGATCAACCCGGTCGAAAGCAGCCTTGAGATCCGTGTATACGACGTCCACCTGTGCCCCTGCCTCCATATTCCGTAGGCATAGGGAAATGAAAGGAGCGAGGTTTGTTGAGACCGAACGTTTGGGGGTGGAAACCATGTTGGTCAGGAGAAATGTAGTTTCTACATCTGGCAAATAAAGCGTCGTTGATGATTATCTCGAATACTTTCGAGCAGGCACAAAGTGAAGTAATTCCTTGGTAATTCTCCACATTTTGTTTGTCTCCTTTCTTGGAAATTTGGGAACATGAACGAAGATTTCCAACGAGAAGGAAATACACCTTGTTGTAACGAAATATTGAACAGCTTTGAAAGCGAAGAGGAAAGCTCTGTTGAGCATTTTTTGAGTATGGACGATGGAATGCCGTCAGGCCCAACAGCGTTCGAGAATTTCAGCTTCTGGATGGCAGAGTCGACGAGGTTCAATGTGACCGTGAAAATATCAAAGCTGAACGCGTCACTGGGAGTATCTCTGATTCCTTCAGCAACTTGGCTTAACGATGCCGTTGAATCGTTGAAAACACTCTTGAAATGCTCAGCTAGGAGGTTACATTTCTCTAAAGAAGTGTTGGCTCTTTTATCGCTTAGATGAATCTCAACCGGTAGCCCATCCTCTTTCCTTTTTGTCTTCACACACGTCCAGAATAGCTTAGGATTACGCCGAAAATTGGTCTGCATACGTCTTGAGTACTTCTTGTATAGAAAACGGTTGTACATTCGGTAGCAATTACTTGCTAACGAAAATAATCGCTTGGTGAATGGATTACGGGACCGGCTGTATTTTCGAAGAACCTTCGATCTCACACGCTTCAAGTGTTGTAATCGAGCATTGGACCATGCAGGTTTTGGAGCAGGTCTCCTCAGAGGCACACAATCCATTATTAATCGGCTAACAACTTCGTCGAAATAGTTA
Organism: Ochlerotatus camptorhynchus; assembly: GCF_037179485.1. Classification (NCBI taxonomy): domain Eukaryota; kingdom Metazoa; phylum Arthropoda; class Insecta; order Diptera; family Culicidae; genus Ochlerotatus; species Ochlerotatus camptorhynchus. The sequence continues at coordinate 112,231 of NW_027041285.1, read as the reverse complement.
ACGGCTTCATCAATGGACGAACACAAGTCAAGCGACTGCCAATCTACCTACGCCAGTGAGTGATTCAATGCGACGTAGTCAGTTCTACGAAAGTCCAGCCTTTGTACATCAACGATGTTTTCATAGAGAACAGGAACTGATCGATTGATGAATGCTTCCAACGCTGGATGATCGGCGTCTACATGTATCAGAGGCTCGGATGCCTCAGCGACACTGCAATCTACCCAAGTAACATTTTAAGTTTTATAAAATACTACAAAACAACTATAAAACAACATTCATAAAACCCTGGTCAAGGCTATTTTGTCATTAATGCATCCACCAAAACCTCATTAAGACTAGAATATGTCTAGTTGGCCCACCCTGGAGAAGGTTCTGAAGGGTGTATTCTCGAAACTCGTCAAGATTGATTTACTGCAAATAGTTGTATGACGAACGCATTAAGAACCATTTGAAAGCTACAATAAAAGCCATTTAGCAACAATAAAAACCCTTTTTGAGCCATTTCCCCTAGCCGCATGCTGAATCCACTAGGAAAGCATCAATCAAGATAGAAAAGGATTTATGAATCCGATCTTATCAAAATAATTAAAATAGAAACTGATGGTATAAAAATATTGTTGAATATCCAAATTTATTACAATAGTTCTCATTAAGTGAACTAGTTTTAAGTGCCATATTCAATTTTATGTGAAATTGCAATTTGTACATTTGCAACATTGTACGTGAAAACATCGAAAAAATTAAGTCCACCCTCGTAAAACGTCGATTTGACCAATTATTTAACATTGAAAAAAAAAAATATATTCTTCAGATCGAGCTTGGCCGACATTTTTTTAAATGATTTTCGCATTTAAATGTTTGCTCATTGCTAAATTTACCAAAATATAGTTATATCCAAGGCAACATGGATTGAAAATGGAAGATTGTAAAAAATAAGCAAACTAATTGTAACATGGCGGTGGCATAAAAGTTGATTTTCATGGGTCATTTGTGAAAAAGTTGTTTTGCTTTCAAGAATTCCTTAACAAATTAATAAGGTTTTAAAATGGCTTTTATGAAGAAAACTTGCAGGCTGAATTGTATTTATCTCAAGCCATTTTGCTTGATCCTAAACCATTCAGATTTATGGCAGCATTTATGGAGGCAAATTTGCCTGCAGAAAGTTAAACGTCAAAGTTTGTTTATCTTTCGATAGTTGCGCTGTGAGATCCAGGATTCTTCCAGGCCATTTTCTACCGATGGATTGTTAGCAGTTACTCAGATAGTTTGCGATGCTGTTTTACAACATTTCGCATTTCGAACAGCTGGAAGCGCAATCGTTCCCGAAAAAGATCCCCTTCTTCCGGATGGTTACAGAAGTGCACCATCCAACGATGCAGGGATGTACGCTTGAATGAAATTTTCGAAGAGTTGATTCTTTCGCCGAATAAAATCGCTGCTTTGGATCGGAAACCAGCTGATCTCCGCTAACTAACAGTTTCAGTGGTTTGCTGTCGGTTGTTATTTCGATTGTCATCGCAAGATCTGGAGAAGGCTGGTATGTTTTTCAACTGTAGACAATGTTTTATGAGTTCGAGGGCCCCGCTCACTTTACTCTTCTCCGACAGATGGTCTGTCGTTGGTGGTGTGCTGGTTCTTCTAAAGAAGTCAATTTATCTGAAATTGACTTGATTTTTTCATCCTACTTCGTCTATCCTTCGAGATTTCCTTGTCATAGATTTGGCATTTAGTAACTATGAGGAACCATCTTTTAAGCTCAATTTGTAAACAAAGTAATTGAGGAGTTAATGATGCTTTTTAAAAAGGCTAAAAAGCAACAATAAATGCTTTTTTCTCTAATGCAACACCTAATAGTTTTATGGTTGCTTTTATAATGATAGAACACGTTTATAAAGTATTTTATAATGACATTAATAAACAATTGCTAATGACGTTTATGCTTGAATTATAGAACAGTTGTAAGGAGGGATTGATAACTGTTTTAAATTTATTTTAAAAACAAGACAGTTTTTGACTTTCTTGCCAGACTATAAAAGGTTTTTAAAACAGCAAAAAGCTGAATTACTAATCAGGAATGTTTTACACTTTAAAATGCTATATTTAAACTAAGTGAATTGTTCATTGCCGTTATAAAACCATCATAAATCAGAGTGGATGCTAAATGGTTACTGAATTGCTACTTGGGTAGTGCGGTGGCTTCGTTCACCAACACAAGATCAAGCAGCCGAGAGTTTCTGTTTGATACAGAATTGATTTGCATTAAACATGCAGGCTAAAACCATCCAAAAGAGCACAGCAGGAAGCAGGCATGTACGACCGAAGAATGTCAATGGTTGGATGATCATTCGCGGAAATATTCCAAACAAGCCCAGACTGGTTATAGTCGCCAAATAGCAGAGCTAGATCGTTGTGATGTAATCGAGACAATGCAGCACCAATGGAACTGATATGGTTCTCAACGCAGCTCAAATTAGATTTACGGTCAGGAGGAAGGTACATAACGCCGATGCTTATCATGTTGTGTGGCGTCGTAATCTTCACCCATAACTGCTCAAGAGAAGTACTAACCGGAGCATGATCGAGGCAACAGTTCAGTCGTTTGGAAACCGCAATCAAAACGCCACCACCGCGTGATTTGGCACTGTTCATCCGGTTACGGTCATTACGAAAAACTGAGAACCTACTGCCAAATAATTGTGCTGAGTGAATTCGATCATCTAGCCAGGTCTCGGTAAGAACTATTGCATCGTAGTTGGACTCAACAGCAGTCAAGAATAAGTCGTCAATTTTAGTTAGCAAGCCACGAACATTTTGATAATACACCACAAGTCCATCGGGTAACATAGGTTGGCAATCGGAAAGGCAAGGTTCAGTCGGTGGTGAAGAAGACGTTGCGTTGAAACGTGGAGGCTGATCAGGCGAGGAATTGGTTTCAATAAACGCATACTTGCCTGAAATCGAAGGTTGGAAGACCCCTTCACCGTTCTCAACCACAGGGCCAGAACGACTACGATGGCAGGAATCAGTACACACGACTGCGTTGAGAGGCTTAGGGGCTTCCATGGGGCGGTAGGCAATGCGTTCTGGGCTGACAGTTTCAGAAACGTGGCAGCTACGATTCGGTGCAGTATGTTCAGAATCGGTGTTATAAAGGAAGCCGTCATCGGTGGACTGCAGACCGTGATGTTCAGGATTGAAATAAGCAACATTGGAAATGCAAGACGTACTGTAACTTGAAGGCATATCAGGCGAAGAATTGTCTTGATCACATTTGTACTTGCCTGTTGAAGCAAGCTGGAAGACCCCTGAACCACATCTAGTCACAGGACCGGGAGGACTGTCATGAGCACTGGCAGGAATCAGCGGAACTGGACTAGAGGAACCAGGGGCTTCCAAAATGCAGTCCATAGTGCGACCCGGGTGTGAAGTTTGGTGACACATGTGGCGGTACTACCAGCTTAAAACATTTAAATTGACTGTTTAATGCGTGTTCGATGAACAAATTGCCAGTGTTATGTCTGTTTGTCTGTGGTTTTAGCCTTCGAAATCGATAGTTTGAAATATTTTTTTTTAAATCCCCAGTCACGGTAAAGTTTAAATTGATATATCGACGTGTTCATGTGGGGCTTATAGTATACGAAGGCAAACCCAGAATGTACGTGTATGAACAGGCATTCTTGAAATGGGTCGTTGAATGTACAGAGTACAATAAAGCTATCACCTTCGATCGCCAGGACTAAAAATGTTTGCATCTATGTATTAAGAGTAGCTGCCAACAATTTTCTTCCATTAAAGCACTGGGAAATGGATTGGATACACACAATGCAGCCATGAGTTTTGAGGGATTCTCATTTCTAACAGTCAAAAATGACCTTACATTTAACGGGAAACTTTTTCAAAGTGACGGTCAAAGAAAGTTTTGTTAAAGTTTACGATTGTGGTGCTTCACCTACCTCACTGTGCGAGGGTGTTCAACGAAAGAAAATGTAAATAAATATAAATTCCGGCAAAATGCACAGCCTTACCAAAAAAAAAACCCAACAAGCCAAGATAGCACTTTCCACCAGTTGGATGGCAAAGTAATTGGCAACGGGAGGAACTCTCTCCTGAGTTTGTTAGCACCGAAATATTACAGAGCAAGGCGTTTTTCCAGGAAAACGATTCTACTTTTCTCCTTAGTTGGCTACAGGAGTTAAGGATGTGGTGTGACGGTTTTCCTTTTTCAAGGTGTTTTTTTTTCCCTGAGTACAATGAGCGAAAATTTACTTAGCTCAGTAATTGATTTAAGCCAATTTATTTGGTGTTTCGTTCCCTGACAAGGAGCAGCGCAACCCTCACTTTATCTTCGGGTCTATTTTAAACAGAGTTCGTAATTACGGCACGGAAATTGCACTCCCTACAAAACCAGAATGTTACGTGCTTGAACAACTCGACTGAATTCTGCTACGATCCGATGTTTGTTTCACACATTATTTTCGAGGATTCAACATTTCCACCGCATTGAATCAAAATTCAGTCCACTCACCTAGCAAATGATACAACAATCAATCAGCAGCAACACTCTGACGATGGTTCTGAGCAGTTGATTTGTACAAATTAGGTAACTTTATCACGTCCTCCCCGAAGGGAGCACAACCTAACCAGTTTGATTATTTATTGAAAAAACCAACGTCCGAAGAGAATCCTTGAAATGGGCTGATAACAAGAAAGAGTGTTTAAATATCCCTGGAAACTCCACGAACCGGTAAATGATGATTAAGGCTTTTATTAACAAAAAAAAAATAAAACGGATTTGTTACCGAGTAAGGAACCTTCTCCGAAAATGGAAACTGCTTCGAAAAGTGGTATTTGTTCGGGCGCGAGATTAGTGTAGGCTGGAATTGTCGCATGATGAGACGACGGTAGACTATGGCTCTAGAACGGTCGTTAATCCTTCCAGGACTTGTAGTTGCTATGTATTTACTTAACGAGTTTGCAAAATTTCATCAAAATGTGGGCAGAATAAAGTTCGGCTTCATTACAGCATTCCTACAACGGACTGGAAAAATCTAATCAAGCGCAATGTCAGTCCTTCTGGGAAACGATGGTCGTCTGGTTCCTGTGGAGTGTGCTTGGAATTTGGATGATGCATTCTTTTTCTATGATGGTTAAGTTAAAACTTGTTGATTCCGTGAATACTTGCTAGCAACTGTTTCGCAAAATATTCAGTGTTGAATTAAGAGAACGTTCATGGTCAATTGAAAGATGGCTTCTCTTCTCCACTAAAATTTATTTCAGAAAAATAAATTAATAGAGATCGACTGTAGTGAAACTGTCGCAGAATCTCTGCTGCACTGCTTGGTGCAGAGTTGTTCGTCATGGTTCTAGCTACCACCATGATGCCTTCACCGCCTTCTCACAGGCATAGTCAACGTGGCTGTTGAAGTTTCCTTTTCTTCTTCTTCTTGTTTTCCTCTTTCCTTTATTTAACGTCGGTTTTTGTTCCGCAATCTAGTGCCAATCACCGACGGACATCGATTGACATCCATTGACGGCAATCGAATGTGCAGAAAGGCAGCTTCCACACCTGCGCAGGATATCGCACCCATTCAACATACATGGGCCGGACCTTGTGGAACACCTGAGATGATCCTGATCTATCTTTGTACCAAGTCTATCTCATACAGCAGTAGAGCCCACAAGGCAACTAACTATTTTAGCTTATTCAGCAAAAAATTGGCTTATACCGAAGACAACAAATCAAGAAGACTGGCAACTCTTCCATTTTCTCATACAAACGCTATGAGACAGGTACAATCGCGTCATCTGCCGCTCAAAGGTAAATGCTTCGAACGCATTTGATAGCAAAGATTACATCCACAGAAGAAAGGTTTGTGTATTTGCTCATTTTTCTATGCGTTGCTTCCACCTTCACTCAAGCGCAGCGCTATTGTATCTGTCGCTTGGATTCTGGCAGAGTTGCCAGTCTTCTTGATATGATGTCTATGCTTATACCGAAGACAAGCAAATACACATACCCTTCTTCTGAGGATGTAATCTTTGCTATCAAATTCGTTCGAATCATTTACCTTTGAGCGGCAGATGACGCAACTGTACCTGTCTCATAGCGTTCGTATGAGAAAATGGAAGAGTTGCCAGTATTCTTGATTTTTTTTTTCTTTTGGTTTGTTTTTCGTCGATTTTGTTTTCCGTGCTGAGCACCAATGCTACCGACACGCCAGGAAGGCAGCTCCCACACCTGGACCCTACATATCGACCCATCAACTCATGAACCGGGGACCAACGGCTTTACTTCCCTTCCGAAAGGGGGTCGTCCATTAATTATTTCACACATTTAGGGGGGAGAGGGGGTTTTGAAAACTGTGACGAGCCATAAAAAAAAAAATTAAGGTTCATACAAAAAATGTGACAAAGGGGGGAGGGGGGGGGGGTTTGAAAATGAGCCAAATTTGCGTGACATAATTAATGGACCATCCCAAGAAGGCGTGATCAGAGATGTTATGCCTCAGAACATCCTGGCGGCGCCGACTGGGATTGAACCCAGGCTTGCTGGGATGAGAGGTAATCACGCTTACCACTACACCACCGGTGCCGTTAGTATTCTTGATTTGTTGTCTTTGCTTATACGGTGATTTGGTATACGTTAGTGTGTGTAAATGATATTATAGCGAAGTGTCAATACGGACAATACACACTGTTATCTGTCTTTATAACTTCCAAAGAGTGAAGGGTGTCTGCCACGATGTAATATCGATCTCCTCTCTGTTTTGATTTCGATGACTACTAGGCTCTCTATGTCACTGCATGGATCGCGTTCATTGAGATGTAAACAGGTGAGGCCCAGGTAATTTTTTGTCTCTTTTGTTCCTCCTTTGTCAACATTGAGTTGCCATCTTGGCTTTTAGAAAATTGGAAGCCACCCACTGGTGTGCACAGGGTGGGGCATTTCTGGAAAATTTCTGGTGGAAAGTTTGCAACACTGTGGTGAATGTAGAAGCAAGGTTTATTAATTTTTCTGGTGCATAATTTGCATCGTTCTGATGAATGCAAGCTTCATTGAAAATTTATGGTGGTAAATTTGCACCATTATGGTGCATGTAAACGCAAAGCCTAAAAATTGCACCACAAAGGTGCATGGTGAAACAAAATTCACTGATATTTTTTGGTGCACCGTTCTGGTGAACGGAGGAGCATGCTTTATTGAAAATTTCTGGTGTAAAATTTGCATCGCTCTGATAAATGAAATTAACAGAAAATTTCTGGTGGAAAACTTGCACTGGTATATGAAGGCACAAGCTTTATTTAAAACTAAGCTATATTGAAATTTCTGGTGGAAAATCTGCACCGTTTTGGTGAACGGATGAGCAAGCTTTTCGAAAAATTTTAGGTCTTAAATTTCCATCTTTCTGCTGAATAGAGAGACAAACTTTAATAATAATTTCTGGTGTAAAATTTGCACCATTCTGATGATTTGAGGGAAGCTGCTTTACTGAACACTTATGATGAAAAATCTATTTGGTGGAAAACTTGCAACATTCTGATGATAGGAGGAGTAAGCTATATTGAAAATGTATGGAGGAAAATGGAAAAAAGAAATCTGCACTAATCAGAAGATTGGAGAAGCAATTTTTATTGAACATTAACGGTGGAAAATTTGCATCGTTCTGGTCAATTGAAATTTTCTTTGGGCAAGTTTGTATTGAAAATTTCTGGTGTAAGATTTGCAACAATTTGCTGCATGGAGGGACAAGCTGAATTGAAAATTCCTGATGTAAAAATTGCACTGTTCTGGTGAATGGAAGGGGAAAGCTTTATTGTACATTTCTGATAGAAAAACTACAACGTTTTGGTAAATGGACGGACAACTTAAACTTGACTTCCGAGAAGAACCTCAAGGGTATTGAATTCTGAAAGCAGTTCCAAAATATATCTGGGGAGAATTTAAAGAAAATTCTGTGGAAAATTTCTAGTGCATCCTGCAGATAGTTCCAGATAGATAGATGCCTTCAAAATATACAAAACTTTACTAAACATTTTTCAGAAAGGTAACTGAATAAAAGATGATATCAGAACCTTGAAGAATATATTTTCTTTGGTTATATTTTTAACCTGTAAAGAAAATCTTGACGCAAAACATTATAACAACAATTTTCTATCAAAATATTATTCGGACTGTAACTTTAAATTGCAAGAAATTATAGTAACTGAAAAAAAAAACTATTTACAATGTTATTTCGGATTTTCAGAGTCAATTCTACACAATCAAACATTTTGTTGTCGGTCTTTTCAGACGATTCAAGTTGTCCGATTCCTACAGTGTTCAGAGATTGGAAGAAAGCGACCGGCAAGCTGGACAAACACAATAGGCTATTTTACGTGACGTCTTGATGACAGTTCCTAGCGGGCCACTCGATCGCGCTCGAGGCATTGTTATTGTTTACGTCTGATGTTTTTGTTTTGATTTTGGTCGTGGTATGTCAACAAATCGACCCGTTGGTAAACGTCAAAATAGGTAAACAGAAAAAAAACAGCTGACTCGAAACGTCTCGTAAAATGCCTTATCGCAGTGATACCCATGTTGGTAGTATGGAAGAGTGGAAGGGTATCGAAGAAGAACTGGACCACTTCGTGGACATTTGGAAGGAGCGGAAAGTGTGCCACCCAGTTGGTGGCTAATTACGATCCTGTGCTGGAAAAACACTTGACGGAAGGTGCTAAAAATTGCCAGTACACAAGTAACAGTATTCAAAATGACATAATTACGTCGTTGCACAATGTAATGTTGCGGAATATCGCGATTGTCATCAATTGTATTGATAATGATCGGCCGACGGAAACATTCGTGGGTGTGAGACGGGTGTTGAAAACAGACGCGACGACCATCTTCAATACTATTGCTGAGGTCCTGACAGCTATGCAGATTTCTTGGGAGCAGCTGATGGCAGTATATTTTAGTATGCCAAGTGTAAGGACAAAAACAGCAATATACTTTTATGAAGAGCTTTGAGTGTGTTGGTTTATTTCCTTTTAATTCCGTTATAATTGCTTATCTTTCGACAGATACGCGTATTTCGTCTACTAATTGCAGACTTCATCACTGCCAAGTACTCAACTACTGTTTATTCACTGCTATGCGCACTGTTTGAACCTTGTACATGTCGACGCAGTGCTATCACCACCATCTGACGTGATTTCAGCAGAATCCAACCACCAAGGCAACAACATTGCAGCAAATGTATCATTTTGGTTAAAGCCTTACTATCGCAACCATTTGATGAACCGATCATCATTGACATCGTCGATGGGATTCAATTGCCAATTTCCATTTGCTGTCTGAAAGCAGTTTGCATTGAAGAAGATGAACCACCACCGGAGCAAAAAATAAATAAAATTCGCTAAATAGAACTGTAGGGAAACAGTGGTGGGTGGACAGCACCATCCACTACGCACTTTGGAGTACTCCCCATCCCCAGATTAAATGCACCATAGAAAAAAAAATTGCCCCTCCTTAACAAGATTCCTGTGCACGCTAGTAAAGCCACCATATTGGCTTTCAAAATTCAGGACTCTCTCACTACGCAGCGCTAGTGTGCAAAGGGCTGAACACAATGATAGCGGCATAGCGGCAATCGCAAATTTTCCAATACAGTCAGGAATCCTTATTTTCGGGGTAACAGGGACGTGAATAAGGAACCGCGCATAAGAATACCCACAGCTTATGGGATTTTCACTAATAGGGGCTGTGGTGGATTATATCATTTGTTTCAATCTATAGAGCTATACTGTCTTGGACAAAGTTGTCATTGGATTCAGGTTTCATTGGGAACTACGCCGCTAGAGGTGCTTCACTTTTATGTTACTTATGACGGGCGCTATAATATATGGATCATAGGTCTATTTAACATAGAATATTTCGTGATCCTGGCCATACTGTCTTCGGCAAAGTTGTTCAATTGACCAAGTCTTTTCGGATGGTGGCCATATTAGTTTAGAACTCTCTCACTACGCAACGCTAGTGTGCATATGACCTTGCTATATCCGGAGAACTTTGATAGACGGGGTTCATTTAGTAGAAATTAATTAGGTCGACTTTTATTATTCTTACACTGTAAATGCAGCATAATAACGAAACATGATTCACGATTGAATGATATTGGGCTTGTCAAAAAAAGGAAACCCCAAGAACCTTCTAGATACCACCGTTAAACCAATTCTTTCTTTCTGGCTCAAGACTTCGAGATAGTTAGTAGTGCGCAGCGCGTTCTTAAAATCGAGTTAGTTGTCCGGAATGAAAAGTGTGATTTTTTTTAGTAACATTTAATTCTTTTATTTTAGGAAAATTAGTATTGTGTAGTAAGGGAGTTAGTGATTCATGTAGAAGTAGTGTTAGTTACAGTTAATAAGTTAAAGAGTTAGTTGTTGGCTAGTAGTGTATAAATTAATTGTCAGTGTAACCTTATTTAGGGTTCTGTGTAACAAAAAGGCACTGTGGTCCCCTTCCGTTAAGCGGGTCTTACACATTCGAGATCGGAAAAAGGTAAAGTTTCGTAGAATATGGTGACGATTTCCAATTCTACGCGGAAATTATGGTGTGTATGAGTGGTTGTGACCAAGGATGGAAAATTTCATTCACTTGAATTCTTCTTGCTGACTGTATGCTTTGCTTGACGTTTCTTTTTCGATCATTCCCAGCCGCATAAAAACTCTCCCAATGAACTCTGTAGATTGTTTATACCGATGATATCATGAATCAGCAAATGAAGCGCCTGAATGACTCTAACAAAACAACATACGCTTTATCCACATTCATTAGGAATCATTTGAGTCATAGGATTGCTTTCTAAAAAATCATTCGTGAATCAAATTTCTGAATCCATATGAATGCAAGATTGCATTCATGAATTTGTGTGTAGAATGGAAAAGAAGTAAAGTCGCAAATGCTATTCTTCTAGGCTTGTAGCTGTTTGCGCTTATTTAGCAAGTTTTGTTTTTCGGTCCGTAACAAAGTTTTCTAGATGCACTTCGTATCCGTCTTCTAGAATTTTTACGCATCTGCGAATTCTCAACATACTGTTATTAATTGAGAGCTTTCTATGCAAACCAACAACTCGAAAGATTCCTTCGACCGAACCCGCTGCCTCCGGCTTGCTAATATCGTGCCTTTACTGACGAGGTTATCTGAAACCCCTGCGAGACGTAAAATACAGAAATCGTTAATTTCGCGATATCAAGACATGAGGGATGCTTGAGAAACTGTTTTGATAACAAAACAGGGTAAGTGTGCTAGTTATGGTACTAAAGTTTCAGTGTTCGGCCATAGGGTTAAATCAAATTGGAAATAAATTTTCATGGATTCAATTTCATAGATAATGGTAACATATTTGTTCCAAACTTGTATCGATATAAATTTAGAAAATAATGAAAATATTGGTAATTAAGATACGGCCAATTAGAGAACCGGTAGGGTCAAAAACTGGCTCACTTTTCCAATTATATTTGTTATTCATTCGTCTTCTCCTGAATTGATTTCTTCAGGAATAATGTTACGTAATGTACACACAAGCTTTTATACGTCAATCTAATGCTTTATTTTGCTATAAAAATATCACATTATAATAAAAGTTCATGCTTTTTTGAAAACTCGTCTTCCATTAATAGGAACACTGTTCCAGTACTAATGATAGTTCCTATCTTTGGTTCATATAATAGTGGAATGCGTTAGGTTCTTATGGATTCAACTATTATAAAAACACTACCACAACTATTAGTGCAAAGTAGTGAAAATCTTACGGAAAATTAATAAATTTCAAAAATTTTTTGGGCTAATTTTAAGTTTGAAATATGCAAATATGTTTTATTTTAGGAGAGCTACCGATAAAAAATAATCTTATCCGTGTATTACTCACCATTCCGGCACAACCCCGAAACCGCAACTATAGGTACACCACTATGCCCAAGTAACATTTTAAGTTTTATGAAATACTACAAAGCAACTATAAAACAACATTCATAAAACCCTGGTCAAGGCTATTTTATCATTAATGAATCCACCAAAACCTCATTAAAACTAGAATATGTCTAGTTGGCCCACCCTGGAGAAAGTTCTGAAGAATGTATTCTCGAAGCTCTCGAACGCATTGAAAACCATTTGAAAACTATAATATACAATAAAAACCCTTTCCGAGCCATTTCCCCTAGCCGCTCCACTAGGAAAGCATCAATCAAGATAGAAGAGGATTTATGAATCTGAGCTTATCAAAATAATTAAAATAGAAACTGATGGTATAAACATCTTGTGGAATATCCAAATTTATTACAATAGTTCTCATTGTAGTTAAGTGCCTTATTAGATATTATGTGAGATGTACGTGAAAACATCGAAAAAAATAAATCCGCCCTCGTAAAACGTCGATTTGACTAATTAATTTACATTGAAAATAACAATTATTCTTCAGATCGAGCTTGGCCGAGATTTTTTTTTTAGGATTTTCGCATTTAAAAGTTTGCTCATTGCTAAATTTACCAAAATTTAGTTATATCCAAGGATATATAGATTGAAAAACTAAGAATGTAAGTTTAAAGGAGGGATTAAGAACTGTTTTAAATTTATTTTTAAAACAATACTGTTTATGACTTCTTTGCTAGACTATAAAAGGTTTTTAAAACAGCAACAAAGCTGAATTACAGGAATGTTTTTCACTTTGAAATGCTGAATTTAAACTAAATGGATTGTTCATTACCGTTTAAAACCATAATAAATCAGAGTGGATGCCCAATAGTTACTGAATTTTTACTTGGGTGACTAGAACACCTACCCTAAATGGAGCGAAAATGCTTTTGTAAACAATGTTTTCAATTGCTTATTTCTCGCGAATAAGAGCTCACAATCACCAACAAATATTTCCCTACCTTTATGAGGGTTTTGTAGACCATGATTTGGACTTGTAGAATGCTTTCAAACCTTGATAAAACTTCTAACTTTGCTAGGGGAGCAACTTTTCAAAAAATAATTATAATTCCAGCCAGTTCGAAAGATTTATTTATATTCAACAGAACCATAATCAAAGCAGCCTAAATCACATCAGTTTCAGTCGTCTTCCTCACTCATCAACAGAGAAATCTTAGGGAGAAGGTCTGGATTGAGTTTTAGCAAGAGAGAATTCTCGACGGATCCTGCTGTTAGGTTCATCCTGCGATCAGATAGCATAAGCTTCAGTGCACTAAATCCACGTTCAACTGAAACCTGTGTAGCTGAACTTGACAGAACGATCATCGCAACTCTGTAAAGCTCGGGATTGATGAATTTTTGAGCTTCCCAGTATTTAACCAGATCAAAATGAGCTGGTGGTTCATTGCTCTTAGATGATCCTGGACGTGAAGTTTCAATAATAGGTACCTTCTCCCTCATTTCGAGCTGCTTAATTTTCTGTGCGATGGAACATTTGCTGGTCATCGATGAGTTTCCTTGTGCATCTTCATTAAAAAATCCTGCCAAGATTATCTCCAGATCATCTTCGTTTATGTCGTTGTTTGAAACATCGCTGGAATCGTCGGCTTTTCCATTTACACAGCCATGGAGTTTGATGAGAAATTCCTGCAACATTATATTACACCATAAGAATTGTTATGGTCTGATAGCAACAATTAAATGCTCAACATGAAGTCAACATATTGAATATATTAAATGGCACAAAAAATCGAGCAAAAAATATATATGCAGGAACCCCCAATTTACACAGTATGTTGTGCCGTCCACCCACCGCAATTTCTTTCTATCTATGAACTATCGAATTAAAGGGATTTTGAGAATATTGAGTAATATTTTTTTTTCAATTTGTAATGCAGTAGGTGCTTTTCTATAGATTTATTACAGAAAGCCATCGAATAGCACGGTGAATGAATGAGTGATGAGCATATATTAGATTGATACTCATCACGTAGGAAAAAATCAGTTTAATTGGATGGAACATAGCCAAGAAATACCTATGGGAGAACTGAACCACCCACCGTGCTCTTGCAAGAATTCTCGTTTTGTTTGCCTTTTTAATAGAGTGGTAACGTTGTTTGTGGATGAAGTTTTAGCCGGTATCCCTTTTTACGAATTCTTTGCTTCCTGGTTTTTGATATTAAGAATACTGACCACAAATGGTATATTTATTACCAAAAATCGGCTACCAAGGAATGAACAAAGAATTATGCCTAAAACTTCATCTAGAAACAATATATGGTTTTTATACATACTTGGATCTGTTCTTTATCATTCGAAGAAATTCTCTTGGATCCCAGGAAATTGAAGCGGGGATCAAGGAAGATACATGCCTTGAACTGCATGCTCTCAGTGAGTTTTTGCAAACGCTTTTGAAATGCTTTCAAAAGTTTTTGGGCCAAAGAGTTATTTGCCAATCTCGTTAGCTTAGCCTGGCATATCAACCAGCATGCGTAAAACTCACTCAGATCGACATGTTGTTTTTGCAACTGCAAAGTAAGGACAAATGGTGCTTCAAATGCTTCACAAAACTTCTCGATAAACTTCCAGTGTGAAGTAAAATCTGCAATAAAATGTAAAACGTAGATTGTGTATTTCAATAGATTAAAAAACAAGTGTTTTTTTTTAATGCAGGGTGATTCAGAATAACTGTCACCGATTTCACAAATATGCAATTCTCAATGGGTAAAATGGGTATATGTTCAAGTATTTTTGTTTTAAGTGTGTACAAATATCAGCTTGTATTGATAGTAGGATTTGAAATTTCATTCGTTTGTGATTTCAAGCAGCCATTGCCGTTAAAATGGAGAATGGCAAAAATCTTTAAAAAAATCGTGTGTTATCTTTTAGAAACTGAAATCTCTTCGCAAGAATGTAACATTTATTTTTGCATCATTATAGAGGTACAAAGGAAGTATGCTTGGAAAATCCGTTCAATATCAGAGCTTAAACGCATCACCAGGACTCAAAAAGTGCTGGGACTAAAGCGTGCGTGCCAGCTGTGGTTAATTTTCATGACAAATGTGGCTGATAATTAAGGTAAAGGGAGAGAGATTTGAAATAAACTATGCTTAGTTAAAGATAATATATGTAGAATATCTGGAATATAATGATATCAAAAATTCATGCAAGCGTTCAATCGTTATGACCATTTTAAAAAGGGACAGTTATTCCGAATCACCCTGTATAGGGTAATGGCTGCCTGTTGTAGGTTGTAGTTGAGTAATTCTTCATGGTTTCTCTATATACTTATTAAAAACAAGTAGCGTATCTAGGTACTTACCAACTTGTGGATACGATTTCTTAACCATGGTGAAAAATGACTTCTGTGTCAACAGAGAATTCAACATGACAAAAGTGCTGTTCCAACGTGTCTTGTTGCTTAACGGTGGTAAATAAGCATCGTGAAGTTTCGTAAATTTATAATATTCTCGTTGCCGCATCTTTACAACGAGTTTTTGAATCTTCGAAATGCGTTTTTCGTATGGTTTTACCACATCCCAAACAGCTAGTTGAGCAGTATGAGCAGCGCAACGTACACTGCCTAAGATATCAGACATATTAACGTCGAAAGAGTCATCTGCCACGGGAATTGCCTCAGAAATAACGTTGTCACCATCTTTCCCATTTACGAAATCGTCGTTCTCATCGTCGGAGTTATCATCTTCATCTATGCTTTCATCCATGCGCTGGTCCTCCGAGTCAGAAGTGTCATCGTCTATTTGCGAGGCGTTATCGAGATACGTATCATAGACTTTGATGTGAGCAGACTCGAACATCTTTTTGATTTCCCCGACTGAGGCTACCATGTTAGCTCCATTGTCATGAGTGACCGAGTAGACTTGTTGAAGTTTAACGCCGAAGTCGCTCAGAACGTCCTCAATCAACTTTTTGAGATGTTCTTTTGTTTGCCGTTCTTGTGTTTCTTTAATTGCTAAAATAAAAAAATCGAGTATTAAATACTACATTGTCAAAATAAAACATGAATGCTAAAAAAAATAATAAAAATATAACAAAAATAACACCAATGCACAATGGTTTGGGATGGCAATTTAGCAAGACAAAAGAACAAGTGCCTTTATGTTAATGTTGAAAGGTTAAGTGTCTTCTGTGAACTTTTTAAGCATGATAAGCTCCTTTTTTGTAGTTTTTTTAACTAGGGTGGTCCTCAGATTATTAACATAGAAAAACTACATTTTCAAAATAAAGGCGCATGCTCTAGTAAAATTGTTCTAAAATGAGAACGTTAAGCCCCGGCAGGCCTAGGTTCAATCCCAGTCGGCGTCGCCGGGATGTTCAGAGGCATAACATCTCTGAGGGAAGTAAAGCCGTTGGTCCCCGCTTCATGAGTTGATGGGTCGATAGGTAGGGTCCAGGTGTGGGAGTTGCCTCCCTGGCGTCGGTAGCATTGGTGCTCAGCACGGAAAATAAGATCGACGGAAAACAAATCAAGGAAAAAATAAAAACGATAACGTTAAGCCGTACTAACAAAGTAGCTTGAAATTATCTTAGCTACTCAACATTTCCAACTATGTGAATCGTTAACTTCACGCATGAAGTAATAAAAACATGGTTAATTAAAGGTAAAAAAATTCAACAACAATAGCTTCAAATTATCTCAGCTACAACTTTTTCGGAGAGCATGCGTCTTTATTTTCTAAAACAAAATTTAAAAACGGCAAAAATAACAATCGTTTTAAGCTTAAAAAGTTCATAGAAATGATAAAAATTCAAATTAAGAGCAAAAAAAAAAACTATATTTTTTCAGGACCTCCCTTAATCAAGTCGGAATGTGCAATGGTTACTTGGTAAACAAGTTATGAGCCATTAACCAAGTTGCCTACATACAATTGAGGCTATATGAGGGGGTTAGAAGGAAAGTGGTGTAAGTATCAGTCCACATGACATGAGTTAAATGCAGTTATCGATACTTTGATCATAATTTTATATACATACTCCATTTACGTTAAGGGCTGCCCATATATTGCGTAGACATTTCTAGAGGGGGAGGGGTATGCTGATAAGTATTTACAGCTCATATTATACTACAATAGTTGAAATTTCTGTTCGACTTACACCCCGTTCCTTCTGATAATCAGGAGGTTCCATCAACTCACCACTTTTTCTCACTAAGCTGATTTTCTGGAGGTTACAAGTTGACGGTTAACCTTACTCAAATGCAAAAAATCAGCTTAATCGGTTGAAAATCAATCGAGAAATAGCGGTGATTATACGGAACTACGGCGTTCATCGAGCATTTATGTATTATTTATGTAATATCCCATATGTGAGCTAATACTTTACCCAGATTGCGGACGATAACTTCACCATCAACAATGATTCGAGCATTGATGCCAAGAAAGTGACGACTCCCTCTGGAAGCTCCATCGACTTCAATCGTTAGCAGTGGTTGTTGCTGCAATTCCTTTGCAATGAGCTGCCGAGCTTTAATAGCGGAATCATCCACCATTCCTGCCACAATTCTACGATTCATCGTAATACCTGCAGCTTTATACAACGGATCCAGAAGCGTTTTGAAACCACTCATTTCCGGGAACGAGTATGGCAGGTGGTTTACGGTGGCAAGTTGTAATGTGCCGAGAAGAATAACATCCTTTGAGGAGTCCACTTGAAGCTTCTTTGTTTTTTTCTTGACCGGCTCTGATCCACTTTCGGCTGACGGCATCGGCAAATTCAGCGCAGCATATACTGTAGCATGTTGTTTGAATAAGTGCCGTTTGAAATTACCGGGCATCAGTGTGTCCTGCTTGTATCCGCATGATTCCTCAGCCTTGCAGCAAAACTTGCCACCCTCCTGCTGAATGACCTGCAGCATGGTGTATTTCTGTGTGCATCGTCGTTTCATTCTAAAAATGCAAAAAAGTATCAGTTTAGCTCAGTTTCATCCTGAATAGTACTTACCTGTGATATCACACTGGTATCAAATAGCACCTTGAAATCGCAAAATTAATCGAAATAGCAGTGAACAAAGCCGAGAAAAACAAAACCAAATTATGAACGATCCAGATGAATGTTTTGTAAACAATCTTTGTGAATCAATGAATGCTCGCGTCACTTTTCAAATAGACCAATGTAACATATCCACCATTTTGCGAAAATCGAAGTTGAAGTTCGACAGATTATTATTTTAACTGTTTAAAAACAATACATTTTGCAATACTATTTTTAATGTAGTCAGTGTATAATAACGTTGAAAATTCAGAAGAAACGGTAAAATCACAATTCTACTTTGAATTTCATGCTACAACATAGAAAAAACCACATAGGACGTTTTGACAAGTCGAGTTGTACATCGGACATGTTACATTGGACGATTTTTCTCAATGACATAATCAATGAGTGTTACATTGGACGTTTTGTCTACATGATACTAGATTCCCTTTCACAGATTTCAGAGTATAGTACCTAACTTTAGATTGGCCCCGCCTTTGGAAAATTAGCACCAATCATGTTAGGCAGTCCGAATGACCGAAGTAACAATCATTTACCCATCATTTCAAACTGTACATTGGACAATTTTTGATCGATGATTTTCTTAAATAAATGAAAGTAAATTTGGATGGGTGTTTTTGTATCACATACAATGATAGAAGAGCAATAGCTTGAATCGCTTAACTCGATTTGTTTACATTTGTTACATTGGTCTATTTGAAAAGTGACGCGAGAATGCATTCATAAACGATTCTTCTGTCTGTCATTCATAGAACGATGAATGCATTGTAGGAATGAACCAACGCATGAACAAAAACATCAATGATCGCTGTCGTATGTTTATCTTTCTTTTGCTTTCTCTCCTTCATTCACGGGAATGCGTTACTCTCCATAGAGATGGTAACTGAGATTGAAATATTTCCAAGAACATGTTTGTAAATGATTTCAAATTGAACGTTATGCGATGCGATTTTTTCCATCACTGGTTGTGACTAATGTCTGTTTTAACAGGCCTGACTAGGCCTTTTTTCCGTCCATTTTGCATAAATCGGATATTTATTTCCAGTTTTAGTCCCAACTTGGACACACGTGAACGTTATACAATTCCCGGAGCCAGAAATCAACTCTGCGTGTACTCCCTTGAAGACAACGGCAGAAGAGGAAAATTCTCGACGTCCAAGTTGTGGATTCACGTTCACCATCAATATGGCGATTCAATAGATAAAAGTCCATTTTCTTTAGATAGACGCATGATCAGGGAAACCATTGTTGAGGCCCTTATTAGTCGCCATTCAAAGACGACATCCATCAGGCTGCAAGACAATTGCCATCATCACGCCAAAAGTCACCGAAAGTCACCATCACTGGAAGCCATCATCACCATAAGCCACCATCACCGATAGTCGGTACCACCACCGTAAGTCACCATCATCACCACCACCAAAACCGTAAGTCGCGCTGGTTTGATTATTAAAAAAACACAAATTCGCATGCAAGAACAGAAAAGTACAAAGACAAAACACATAAGCTAGTTGACATGTATAGTAAAAAGGAAACAGTTAAAACACGTGTTCACGTAGGATTTTGTATGCTAGGTAAACAATTAAAATAAACTTTCAATTATCGAGGCATCATTTCTAAATTACACATTACGGCTTTTTTGATGTGTTTCAATGTGCAATGAACTTGAACTTTCTTAAGCGAAAAAATCTGGTAATCCTGTTTACCAACGAGAGCGTGTTTACCGTCGATCCCGTATCAAATTCCAGAACCGACCGGTATATTAGTTCTCTTCCGGTAAAAGACGTGGCCGACGAGCACAAGAACGTGTATCTGACCAACTCAAGTAACATTTTAAGTTTTATGAAATACTACAAAGCAACTATAAAACAACATTCATAAAACCCTGGTCAAGGCTACTTTGTCATTAATGCATCAACCAAAACCTCATTAAGACTAGAATGTGTCTAGTTGGCCCACCCTGGAGAAGGTTCTGAAGGGTGTATTCTCGAAGCTCTTCAAGATTGATTTACTGCAAAAGGTTTTATGACGAACGCATTGAGAACCATTTGAAAGCTACAATAAATGCTATTTAGCAACAATAAAAACCCTTTTCGAGCCATTTCCCCTAGCCGCATGCTGAATTCACTAGGAAAGCATCAATCAAGATAGAAAAGGATCTATGAATCCGATCTTATCAAATAATTAAAATAGAAACTGATGGTATAAAATTGAATATCAAAACTTTTACAATAGTTCTCATTAAGTGGCCTAGTTTTTAGTGCCATATTAAATTTTATGTGAAATGTACGTGAAAACATCGAAAAAATTAAGTCCAACCTCGTAAAACGTCGATTTGACCAATTATTTCACATTGAAAAAAAAAAAAATATATTCTTCAGATCGAGCTTGGCCGAGATTTTTTTAAACGATTTTCGCATTAAAATGTTTGCTCATTGCTAAATTTACCAAAATATAGTTATATCCAAGGCAACATAGATTGAAAATCGAAGATTGTAAAAAAATAAGCAAACTAATTGTAACATGGCGGTGGCATAAAAGTTGATTTTCATGGGTCATTTGTGAAAAAGTTGTTTTGCTTTCAAGAATTCCTTAACAAATTAATAAGGTTTTAAAATGGCTTTTATGAAGAAAACTTGCAGGCTGAATTGTATTTATCTAAAGCCATTTTGCTTGATCCTAACCCGGTCAGATTTATGGCAGCATTTATGGAGGCAAAGTTGCCTGCAGAAAGTTAAACGTCAAAGTTTGTTTATCTTTCGATAGTTGCACTGTGAGATCCAGGATTCTTCCAGTCGGTTTTCTCCCGATGGATTGGGAGCAGTTACTCAGATAGTTTACGATACTGTTTTAAAACATTTCGCATTTCTAACAGCTGGAAGCGCAATCGTTCCCGAAAAAGATCCCCTTCTTCCGGATGGTTACAGAAGTGCACCATCCAATGATGCAGAGATGTACGGTTGCATGAAATTTTCGAAGAGTCTTTCGCCGAATAAAATCGCTGCTTTGGATCGGAAACCAGCTAATCTCCGCTAACTAACAGTTTCAGTGGTTTGCTGTCGGTTGTTATTTCGATTGTCATCGCAAGATCTGGAGAAGGCTGGTGTGTTTTTCAACTTTAGACAATGTTTTATGAGTTCGAGGGCCTCGCTCACTCTACTTTTTTTTCCGACAGATGGTCAGTGTACTGGTTCTTCTAAAGAAGTAAATTTATCTGAAATTGACTTAATTTTTTCATCCTACTTCATCTATCCTTCGAGATTTCCTTGTCATAGATTTGGCATTTAGTAACTATGAGGAACCATCTTTTAAGCTCAAAATTGTAAACAAAGTAATTGGGGAGTTAAAGATGCTTTTTAAAAATGCTAAAAAGCAACAATAAATGCTTTTTTCTCTAATGCAAAACCTAATAGTTTTATGGTTGCTTTTATAATGATAGAACACGTTTATAAAGTATTTTATAATGACATTGATAAACAATTGCTAATGACGTTTATGCTTGAATTATAGAACAGTTTTAAGGAAGGATTGATAACTGTTTTAAATTTATTTTTAAAACAAGACAGTTTTTGACTTTCTTGCCAGACTATAAAAGGTTTTTAAAACAGCAAAAAGCTGAATTACTAAGCAGGAATGTTTTACACTTTAAAATGCTATATTTAAACTAAATGCATTGTTCATTACCGTTATAAAACCATCATAAATCAGAGTGGATGCTAAATGGTTACTGAATTGCTACTTGGGAAGCATGCTGCTAGCGTTATAGTGTTTGGATTGGTGGCTTTCGATGGCAAAAAAATGGAGTCGGTGTTCATTCCAGAAGGCGCCAAGGCAACACGAAGGTCTACATCGGGATTTTAAGTAAGTATGTTCTTCCGTGGATCAAAGAACAGTACGGTCCGAAGCCAAATGTTGTATTTCAACAAGATGGGACTCCGTGCCATACCTCGAACCGCACTCAGAAGTGGTTGCAGGAACATCTTCCGTTCTGGGCGAAGAATATGTGGCTGCCATCCAGCCCCGATCTTAAGCCGCTGGATTACTCAATATGGCGCGTCATGAAGGCCAAAGTCTGTTCTAAACGCCACCCAAGTACAGCAAGCCTCAGGCAAACATTGACCCGTACCTGGAGAGAAATGGATCCAGACTACATTATTAGAACCTGCCGTGCATTCCGGAAGCGTGTGGAGGCCGTATTAGCAGCAAGTGGAAACTCGATCGATGATTAACATAGTTTAAGACTCTGAGAAATATCCTCCATTTGAATCAATAAAAAAAAAACTCGAAAACGAAATTTTTGAGAATTTTTTAAATTAACATTATCACGCATACGGTATATGGCCAGGTTCTCGAGATACAGTTTATATAGGAAGATCACATGCACACTAGCGCTGCGTAGGGAGAGAGTTCTGAACTAATATCAACACAACAATCAACAATCACAAACAATCAGATTGACCGCCCACGGTTGCTGCTCTGTTATTACCAGATCAGCTGCAATTACACAGAGAACCAAACAGATGATGTTTGTGACTAACATTCATCCTCAATGTGTAAGAACTGGAGATCTAATATTTAGCAATACCAGCGCCGGCCGTGTCCGAATGCAGGTCAACTAGGGGGAATGGGAAGGAATGTGTTGACGTGGTACTCGCTGTGAAGGAAACCGAGAAATCCTCTGCGCTTCCACGAGCAATCACAGGGATGTTGGATGTGGGGAAAGGTTGCACGCACACGCAGGGATCGTTTTTGGTAGAGCGATTATAATACACAAACACACACACACACACACACACACGCACGCGCACTCAATTTCTATTTTTAGATCAGGACCCACACTGTGGTAAGTGATGCGATCGGTGTTAAAGAAGAATTTGTTTTCATTAAAATCTAGTGGGTATAGAATAAGGCAAAGTGAAAAATTGCAAGGAAGGGGACGGGCCTGGGATTGAACTCCCGACCTTCTGCTCAGTAAGCAGAAACGGTAACCACTGAGCTACCGAGCCTCGTCTAGTTCTGAACTAATATCAACACCATGCAAAAGGAAATGATTACTTGAACAACTATGCTCAAGACAGTAACCTTCAGGATTTTGAGATACAGCTTATATAGCAAGCTCATATGCACACTAGCGTTGCGTAGTGAGAGAGTTCTTAAATAATATGACCACCATCCGAAAGGACATGGTCACTTGAACAACTTTGCTTAAGACAGTAACTTTCTGTATGGCCAGGATCACAAAATATTCTATGTTAGACCTATGATCCATATATCATATATCATATATCCACCCGTCATAAGTAACATAAAAGTGAAGCGCTTCTAGCGGCGTGGTTCCCAATGAAACCTGAATCCAATGACAACTTTGTCCAAGATAGTATATCTCTATAGATTGAAACAAATGATATAATCCACCACAGCCCATATTAGTGAAAATCCCTAGCTGTGGGTATCCTTATTCGCGGATAACCAGGCAATAAGGATCCGGCAATAATGGATACCGGCAATAAGGAATCCGGCAATTAGGATTCTTGACTGTACATCAATTATTTTACTTGTTGATCATTTCGTTTATCTTCCTAAGGGACTTAAAATATGTATGGATTTTCGGCAAAGAATGCTCAGAATAGCAAAAAAAAAAAGCATCAGGTTATTTTTCAAGTAAATTTATTTACAAGGTGGATGACCGTTCTTCAACGTCAATTACAATTCGGTTGAACCCTGATGTGATTCGAGCCACATCGCTGTAATGTCACAATAAAGTCTACCAAATACTCGTATATATTAATGAATCTGATCCTTAAAACTACTTTCACTTAGCCTTAAATTATGTCCTTTACATAATCCAACACGCTCCAACACGGGTACATGGCTATGGCACCTACGGTAAAGTATTCCTACAATGAATGTTATTCCGCTGTCGTCGCTTCTAACGACGCACAATTTATTTGGCACTGGCATATGTAAATATCGTAATCACCCTCCCAGCATCCATCCCAGTCAACTCTCGGGCACAAATTGGCTTGTTTGTTGCAATTTTCCGCCCCAAGGGCACCACTGATCAGTTGGATGTAGTTCATCACTATAGTCGTATACAGTTCGCGTTTATCCAAATCATGAATAATTTATTGACTTCTGTGAAACGGGTAGGCCTCTCGGTTACAATTCAGCGGTGTATCAACTAGTTCCGTTGATAAGGCTGCCACTACACCGCAGACTGATTTATTTCAGCACCACACAAGTCAATCGCATTAAGAGCTTATCGAATCTTGCACACATACACACACACACAGCAATTCGATGCTCATCAAACGTAACTCTCCTGGCGGTTGTTGTCCAGCATAATGATGCCCCCGTTGGGTTGCCTTTCGATGGTTAATCTTGTTATGTACGGATTTGCGGTTGTCCCAACTGAAAGCGGCGGCGGCGGAGGAGTCGCCCTCGGAGCACCGGCACCGGATAGGCTCTCATTTAGTCGTCGATTCAATTGGGAAATGTCCCGAAAGTGCTCGTTCCGATCGTCCAGGGTACGCTCGAAGCGAGAAAAAATCGGCACTATTGTTGACTCGAGCAGTTCGTCGTGGCATCCGATGGCACCGCTCGAGACGAGCCGCGACAGAACGTGGAGGATGTTTTTGATTGTCTTGCGCTGGGCTTCGGTTTCCACGCGGCTGTCCATTCGTTCGTAAAACTTCTGATTGAAGGTTCCGGTGAGGAAGGTCACCAACGGGCGGCCGGTCAGGTGCTGGTGCGATTTCTTGTTCGAGGACATGTTGTACAGCATCGAGGTGATTTGCTCCTGGGGGGATAAATTAAAGAAGCAAGAGAACGAAATTTTCGCTGATCAGTTGGAGTTTGATAATTAGAGTGTGGGAGGGAATTTAGCGGGTGCGGTGGGAAATGGGCGATGAGGGATATTGTTTGCTTGGTTTAAAAGAACAGTAGACGAAATTGGGGAAAAAATATTCTGCGGTGCCTAAATCCCCAATGATATGGAATTTTTATTTATGAATATGGTTAGTAAAAGAACAACAGGGGAGACTGGACACATTTCAAGCTGAACATTGCATTACCTTCTTTTATCGATCTGTGTGCTGAAAATACCTGGGAATGCCTTTACATGGCCGTGGGGATACGAAGAGAAAGTTGACGAAGAGAATCTGTACATGTTACTTAAGACCTTATGCAATGTTCAGCTTGATTTGATCTCTGAGGACATTTGGTTTCCAGAAATTTTGAGCAGACTTTTTTTAGGTAAGTTTCCACAAAAATTAGTCTAAACGGAAGGTAATGTTATGGTGACATTAGCATCGGATTGTGGAACGAATATATTTTTGACAGCAGTTCTTATGTCTTTAGACTTTTTTTTTGCAGTGGAGAAATACGAAAGTTTCTAATAGGTGCACGAATAAAGCAAGCTAGAGTTGCTTTTTCGAGTTTACTAAATGTATGGAAATCTAACCAGATAAGTTAACGTACCGAAATTCGAATTTTCAATTCAAACGTGTAATCTGTGTTGTTATACGCCAGAAAGGCGTGCTGCGTATCAGCGGAGAACATTTAAAAGTTACAGGTCTTCAGCAACCGATGCCTGCGGTATAAAATTCGTGCCTGATGGCCTCATAACTGGATCTCGAATGATGAGCTCCATCGTCGATGTCATCAAAAACCGATATCAACGATTCGAGAACGCAAGTGGAAGTTTGGTCAGCCACACACTACGAAGGGGTGGAAACAAGGGGTAATCAACTCTGCACACTGTACCAAAACACAACACGGAACACTGTTCGACACGATAGGGCACACTTTGACTAGTAGGACACAAACGATTTAATATAAAATGGTATCACTGTTGAGTGTTGACGTTTTGCCAATCGCTGCTAAGGTTGATTACTCGGTTGAATACTTTGTTTACTCAAAAGTGAAGCTAGTGAGAGAATTTGCTGTCATATATAGAACTGGTAAACCAACGATTCAAACAAGAATATACGAACGACAAACCGGTTTCGAGAATCGCTCCGAAAAAATCTGTAAGTATTCTCTGAACCGTGAATCTCTTTAAATCTAGCAAAACTCAATCCTTCTCATCCGATTCAGAGCAAAAATCCCAGTGGTTCGTGATTTCATCCAGAATAGCTTCTATTCGGGATTGACTTCAATCTAGTTCATCCACACCATGGCCGGTCGAGAGGGTCTTGTCGATACGGCTGTCAAGACGGCTGAAACTGGTTACCCCAGCGACCGACGGTTGATCAAAAGCTACCTATGGTGCAAACTAGTTGGATCCTGCGATCATGAAAATCGAAACCAAACCTGGAGATAATGAATGTAAGTTTATACACGTTTGCAGTCATTGCTCTCAATTGATATTGACTACGATGGGATATCCACAGGACTTTATAAGGATGTCCATATAATTTTGAGCAGGTGGCAATTTCATCCATCATCGATCGGGTTACGCCTTCGTTTCTGTGCATCTGCAAGGAATCAGCAGCAGGGACATCGAGCCGGAATCTGGTGGACGGGTTGAACACCGTACAGATTTGATGGCTTCAACTTTTTCTTCCACCTCCTGCATTGCAAACGCACTGAAGGGAGGCGGAATACTTGCCTTGGTCCCTCAGATAAATTGAGAATGTAAACACAATAAAAAAAAACCCGAATTTATCCACCTATGGTGTGATCAGACCCTTCTTACTTATTCAAGTTTATTTATTTTATTATCATTAGCAGTGACCAAGCCCCCCACCCCCGTGTCATCCAGTGACGCTACGCCACTGCCTGGGGGTACCCGGAATATATCCGGGTGTAGTCTATTTGGTGAGGCTACCAATCACCTTATCATCGTATTTTAATGTGAATTAATGGGTTTTAATTCAATTCATATTCAAGCAACTTCCCCGGGGTACCCGGAACATGTCCAAGTGTGTCCAATGTGGTCTGGAACACTTAACACGACTTGCATTGATCTTATTTTTGAATTCTGTAGTAATTTGATGTGTGGCATGATGGTTTTGATACGGGTTCCGTTAAATCCAGCGTGAAGGCCCATATTCACCGGATCTTATTCCGGCCATATCTCCGGAACCGGTTCACCGATTCTAAAACCGTTCAAGAGCGTTCAATGGGACCCCAAGACCTATCATTTGGCGCCGAGTTTGTCCAAATCGGTTGAGCGGTTGCTGAGAAACGTGAGCGCATTCATTTCGTTACATGCACACACACATACACACATACGCACACACACGCACACACACACACACACACACACACACGCACACACACACACACACACACACACACACACACACACACACACACACACACACACGCACACACACACACACACACACACACACACACACACACACACACACACACACACACACACACACACACACACACACACACACACACACACACACACACACACACACACACACACACACACACACACACACACACACACACACACACACACACACACACACACACACACACACACACACACACACACACACACACACACACACACACACACACACACACACACACACACACACACACACACACACACACACACACACACACACACACACACACACACACACACACACACACACACACACACACACACACACACACACACACACACACACACACACACACACACACACACACACATATTACGTTGACTATGAATTATTCTGAATAACCAATAACTGATTAACTGATAAAAAAAACAAAGCGTATCAGCTGGTTTACTGTACAAGGCATTCTTGGGCATATAGAAATTCATGATGCAAACTGCAAAATAATTTGGAGAGCTTGAAATACTTTGCCATCAAATTTGTATATCCCACATGATATAATAAAGCATAAAAAAGCACTACGGGTTCAAAAATTGTATCGATACAATATACTATACCTCTTCAAGTCTGCAGATCATCAATATCTGAACTCCAGATGATTTAGAGAATCGAGGTTATTATTAAACACAATCTCACATTACTTTATGAGGTCTTACGAAGCTCGACGGGTTTGTATATTAAATCAGAACATCATTCAAGTGATTATGTGATTATTGTGCGGCTAGTTAGCCGGCTACTTGAACCTGAGTGAAGTGATTTGTATCTAAATTATGCGTTAATTTTCAGTTTTTTTTTTCTCTTGTGAGTGTTTTGATTGTTCGACTTGGAAAGAGCTCATTCTGAGTGCTCGGGGGACTAGCCTCATCCCAGATGACCATGGCAATGCAAGAAAATTTGTTTTCGTTGAAGAAAGTATCACAACACAGGCTGCTATTAGATATTGTTGCGGACAGTGACAGATGGTGAACACGAAGATCCAGTGGAGGTGTTATATCCTAGACAAATGGTAAGTTCTAAGTTCGCTGTTGTCGTCATGGTAGTCGCCCTTGGCAGTACCATTCATACATTTAGAATAAACCATCAACCGCAGATTATCGCGTATCTCTGCCCAAGTGACATTGCAAGCTTTATAGAGGTTTTATAGCATTATTTAAGTCCAAATCATGGTCTACAGAACCCGCATAAAACCAAAATTGTAACTTGGTTGTTGTTCATTACATACCAGGCGAAAACTTAATCATATTGTGTAGTGGAGTGTTGTGGTTTTGACATGCTCGATGACCCTGGCGGGACCGTTTTTACTTACTGAGCAGAAAATCATGGGTATTAATTCCAAGCTCTACAACGACAGAATAAACCATCATTGCCTGCATAAGCGTTTTAAGAACCAAAAGTTGAAATGTTTAAATCATTATCTACATTAAAATGCACAAACATTAAATCCAGTCTAAAAAGTATACCGTAATAACGGAGTCTGATACCAAAAACCGAACCCTTCTGCAAACCCTACCCCATACATCCAGAATTGCAGTGCAGAGGTGTTCTCGGCTCGGTGGTTTCGGCTACATTCAGTGTACGTTTACCAAAACGAACCCTGCTGCTTCACGAATCTCTACGGGTTCTAATATCATATAACACCTTGTTGAGTCTGTAAAACATTAAGATCCAAAACGTTTGTTGTTTTTTTCCTGGTGTCCGTCGAAAGGGTTGTTGGAGTTGAAGGGTACGACTGCAGTGGAACTTCCGAAAGATGGTGAAGCTACTCAGAGTCTTCAACATTTGTGGTGAGCACAGTACTACAAAATTTGTGGTGATCAAATGAAAGTGCCATTTTGGATCGAAGCAAACAAACTGGTGTACTTGGGTATCTCCAGAGACAGCGTACATAGTTGGCGTTCCTGACAGCAGCATTATGCAGGTGATCATTGTAGTCAAACTCAGCTGTGTAACGTTCGAAGGATATCGTTGCCGTTGGTAATGCTTCTCATTCCGATGTGCGCGTCCACATTCTGGGTCTTTCAAATTATTTGTGACGGTAGGGTTCTCTGCATGTCTCTTAAGTAAATGTTGGACTAACATACCTTTCCTATCCCTACCAATTGCAAGGAAGTTTCCAAATCCTTATCTGTTGGAGAAGGATGTGTCTTTATCTGGGAGAGAGTAATTATTTCCTATTTACTATCTGTCCAGTAATAGATATCCACCTTGCTCTTAATAGTTTTGAATTCCTACGACCTACGATCAGTGATGGAAAAGTTCGCAAAAAATCACTATGACTCGCGAACTTTTCCCTTGGAGAACTTCGAGAAATATCGCGAACTTTTCCAACACTGCCTACGATATTGTGTAACTTGTTTGATGCTAATGCTAATTGCTAAATCGACCAAAATAAATTTATATCCAAGGTAATATACATAGGGAAATGGCTCTAATGTTGGCCTATGGATCTAATATTGGGCGAATCGCAAAAAAATCTGCTATTTATCAATTTTATTTAGATGAACGCGTCATTGGGACGGTACTAATGGATATTTTGGTCACTGCTGAAAATTTAGTCGATTGCTGAATTTATGTATGGGCCCAAATTAGGGACATATAGGCCGACATTACACCCATTTCCCCTATAAAAACAAAGATTGTAATACAAATAAAATAATTGCAATATGGTGGTTGTATAGAAGTTGATTTCCATGTGCCATTAGTGAAAAAGTTGTTTTGCTTCATGAAATCCTTACAAGTTTATAGGGTTTTAAAATGGCTTTTTTGGACAAAACTTTCAGACTGAATTGTATTTATCTAAAGCCGTTTTGCTTGATCCTAACCCGTTCAGATTAATGGCTACATTTACGTTTGCAAAGTTGCCTTTAACTTAAACGTTAAAGTTAAAAAGTTAAACGTCAAAGTTTGTTTATCTTTCGATAGTTGCGCTGTGCGATCATTGCAACGAGAATTTACTGAAGCGTTCTTCCAGGCGTTGTTTTTTTTTCGATTGTTTGGAAGCAGTTACTCAGGAAGTGTGCGATTATGTGATAACAGATGAAATAGCTGGAAGCTAAATCGTTCCCGCAAAAGATCCACTTCTTCCGGATGATTCCCGATGTAGGAATGTAAGTACGCTTGAATGAAATTTTTCGAAGAGTGAACCCAAGGGGTAAGTCACTCAGCATAAAGGGTGATACGGTCAAAATTTGGTCAAGGGAAAACGCGTGTAAATCGGTGAAATCGTTTATTTAAAAAATCAAATTAAATTTCTTTTTCAAGTTCAATTAGTATAAAATTCAGGAAAAATATTCAGTTAGGCTTCCGCTTTTCCAAATCCGAATTGCCGGGCCTTACGCTTGACCCCTGCCATCAGATTTTGTACAGCCACCTTGTCCACCTTCTTCGCCGCAGAAAGCCAGTTTGCCTTGAACTGCTGCTCGCCCTTAGCAGTTTTTTTGGTCTTCTTTAGGTTCCGCTTGACAATAGCCCAGTATTTCTCAATTGGGCGGAGCTCTGGCGTGTTGGGAGGGTTCTTGTCCTTGGTCCTGCACGTTGTTGGCGGCGTATCACTCCATGGCCTTTTTCCGTAATGCCAAATGCCAAATCCGGCCAAAACAGTACGGAACAACCGTGTTTCGTCAGGAAAGGCAGCAGACGTTTATTCAAACACTCTTTCACGTAAATTTCTTGGTTGACAGTCCCGGAAGCTATGAAAATGCTGCTTCTCAAGCCACAGGTACAGATGGCTTGCCAAACCAGATATTTCTTTGCGAACTTTGACAGTTTCATGTGCTTGAAAACATCTGCTACCTTTCCCCTTCCTTTTGCCGTATAAAACTCCTGTCCCGGAAGCTGCTTGTAGTCGGCTTTGACGTAGGTTTCGTCGTCCATTACCACGCAGTCAAACTTCGTCAGCATCGTCGTGTACAGCCTCCGGGATCGCGCTTTGGCCGTCGTATTTTGTTTATCATCGCGATTTGGAGTCACTACCTTCTTGTAAGTCGATAGTCCGGCTCGTTTTTTGGCTCGATGCACGGTTGTAGACGATACACCCAGCTTATTTGCGGCATCTCGGAGAGAGAGGTTAGGGTTTCGCTTGAAACTACCGGCAACTCTCTTTGTCGTCTCAGCGGCTTCCGGTTTTCGATTCCCCCCAGATCCAGACTTCCTGGCTGTCGACAAACGTTCCCCAAACACTTTAATTACATTTGTAACGGTTGATTTGGCAACTTTTAGCGATTTTGCCAACTTTGCGTGCGAGTAGCTCGGATTTTCGCGATGCCCGAGCAAAATTTTGATACGCTGCTCTTCTTGCTTGGACGGCATTTTGACAACTGAAGAGTGAATTCCAAAATCAAAATAGGAGCAACATTCTACACACACACACCTTCAAAATGAGGGGTGTTCAGGTTTTTTAAATGCAAAATTGAAAGAAATACGTCAAGTTGATATTGACCAAATTTTGACCGTATCACCCTTTATTGTGCCGAAATTATATATGGCACAGATTGGGCATACCCACCGGCACACTTTCGGCACAATCTCGTTGGCATTGG
The DNA here is from genome assembly GCF_037179485.1 of Ochlerotatus camptorhynchus. Classification (NCBI taxonomy): domain Eukaryota; kingdom Metazoa; phylum Arthropoda; class Insecta; order Diptera; family Culicidae; genus Ochlerotatus; species Ochlerotatus camptorhynchus. The sequence continues at coordinate 80,360 of NW_027041285.1, read as the reverse complement.
ATTGTTGAAAATAAAATGGGAAAACTGATGGACAACTGTTATTGAAGTTGTTCACAACATTACGTGCTGTTTGACTGTGTATTCAGGAACATCCTCTAATTGAATATACCAAAGAAACGCAGACCAGCAATTTACTTATAGATCTCAAGAGAAAGAGGCAGATCCAGTTAGTACCCTTAATTTAAATAATGCTACAAATCACACAAAACAAACTAAAGCAGTCTATTCATCATCCTCTATAGTCGGTCTCCAACAATGATCCCCACCGGTTCCAACTCTTTCCGGTCGCTGATAGACCGATGCATTTCACATCACGAAAAGCTAGGTTTCTGGTCGGCCATTATAAAACACTAAAACACAGGAATTTCACTACCCTATGAACACAAAACACCGAAATTTCGCACACCTGTCACTTTCCGCGTCATCCTCAATCCGATTTATCCATGCGATTTGAAACTAAAACATTCAAGGAAATACCGGGTTGCCGGGATGGGTATTTTACAAACAATTACTGCTTGCTCTATGACCGGCACAATCGGCACACTGGCGGCACACTGACAAAAAAGATGACCCAAGATTGGTGTGCGGAGTGAACTACCCCTTGAATGTGTCGGAGGTTTGGGCAGTGGAATCCGCGTGATTCAAGTGTGAAATTCGGGGTAATAAAATATGACTCGCGATTTTATTGTACTTAACTGAATTGCGTTTTATTTGTAACTGATCGATAGCAAAAACAAAGAGATAGAATAGGGCTACCAACTCTGTGACATCGCACTATATGCCCTGTGGGAACAAGGCGGTTCAACACTCCTCCTCGATGTTCAGGGTTGGCCGGCTGCTTCACTCCGGAGGCCCAGCATTTCCGAAAACTTCCGAACCTTGACAGCTCCCAACGGTTTTGTCATTATGTCCGCGACCATGTTGTCCGTTTTGCGATACTTCATGATAATCTCCCCTGATGATGAAAGCTCTCTGGTGAAGTGATACTTAGTATCTATGTACTTGGAACGACGGTTCTGCTTCTCCAGAGTAGCGAAATCCAAACAGCTTTTGTTGTCTTCCCAAACGATGGTTGGACTATGTTGTTCCTCGTTGAGCTCCTTCAACAGCCTACGTAGCCACACAGCTTCTTGTCCAACCTCTGTCAACGCCACATATTCGGCTTCCATCGTTGAAGTAGACACGCACGATTGCTTGCGACTTCCCCAGCTCACAGCTGCACCGCCAAGAAGAAAGACGAATCCGCTGTTCGACTTCCGATCAGCAGTGTCACTTGCCCAATCGGCGTCGCAGAAACCCTCCAGCTTCAGGTTGCCAGCATCGAAGTACAATCTGAAGTCCACCGTTCCGCACAAGTACCTTACAATCCGCTTGAGTTCATTCCAATCCGCTTGCAAGGGGTTGTTGATCTTCCGGCTCAATATTGACACTGATGCTGCTATATCAGGCCTGGTATTGGTGGCAATTTACAGCAGCGATCCGATCAAACGATGATACTCGACGTTGTTCGCCAAGCTCTTCGACTCCAATCTGTTCTTGTAGTATCCAGTATCCATCGGAATAGTCGACCGTTTCGCCTCCTCCAAATCGTAGACCTTGGCAATCTTCCGGATGAAAGATGCTTGGTTGATTGAGTAAACTCCATCCGCTCCTCGTTTCACACTGATCCCAAGAAAATGACGGATTACTCCCAAGGAAGTGATGTTGAACTTCTTCCGTAACTGCTCCTCAACCTTGCGGATCTCCTCCTGCAGACGACAAACGACGATCATGTCGTCCACGTATAAGAGCAGGTACATTCGCTCTCCGTTCCTCAGATCCTTGATGAACAAGCAGGCATCCGAGGCAGACTGTTGGAACCCAATGCTAATGAGGAAATCCTTTATAGTATGGTTCCAAACCCGAGCGGCCTGCTTCAGGCCATAGATGCTCCGGTTTAGCTTGCAGACCCAGTCCTTCTTTCCGGGAACTTCGAAACCGGGTGGCTGAGTCATGAAAATCTCCTCCTTCAACTGGCCGTAGAGGTAAGCACACTTAACGTCAATATGCCTCACCTCCATCTTCTTGCTGCTCGCCATAGCCAGTAGTACCCGGAATGTTTGTTGCATCGCAACCGGCGCGAACACTTCCTCGAAGTCACGCCCGAATAGCTGAGAATAGCCTTGCGCTACAACCCTGGCCTTGAAGCGCACAACTTGACCATCCGAATCCTCCTTCTTCTTAAACACCCATCGACTACCAACGGGTTCGCGCCCCGCAGGAAGCTTCACCAACGCCCAGGTATCATTTTCTTCCAGGGAACGCATCTCCTCCTTCATCGCTGTCAGCCATTTCTTCTTGTCAACGAAAGCCATCGCTTGTTCGTACGTCGTCGGTTCTTCACTGCAATAGATAGCTAGGCTAACCTCACCTACTGCATAGTCGTTCAGCCGCTGCGGAAGAACACCCCGCGTGCTTCGTTGCGATCGGCGCAGGCCACTAGCTTCTCCTCCTGTGGCGTCACCGTCCGTATCTCCCGCTGAATCGATTTGCTCATCTGATCCGGAATAGAAAGATTCATCGCCGTCTTCGTTATCTTCTTCATCCTCATCCGGGATCACTTCCGGAATCAAATCCTCTTCGGTTCGGCCGATCACGACTTCAACATCCTTTGAGCCGCAATCTCCTTCTGAACGGATCTCCGCTCCCAGTTCCAGAAAGTGAGCGTCTCTGCTAATAGTCACCCGTCGAGTCTCCAAATCGAGGAACCGATACGCCTTGGCTTGGCTACAGTAGCCAATGAAAATCATCTTCTTGGCCTTGCTCTCCAGCTTTCCCCTCTTCTCGCTTGGGATGTGGACATAGGCCTCGCATCCGAAAACTTTCAGATCCCGCATCACTGGCTTACGTCCGAACCAGCGTTCGAACGGCGTCCGGTCGACGGAACGGGATGGCAGCCGATTCTGGAGAAACGTCGCTGTCGACACTGCCTCACCCCAGAATTCCTTCAGAAGGTTGGCATCGATAAGCATACACAATGCCATTTCTTGGAGGTAACGATTTCTTCGTTTAGCTACCCCATTCTGCTGAGGGGAGTATGGGGTAGTATACTCAGCTTTAATGCCTTCCTCAACGAAAAAACTTCGGAGCTCGTTGCTTACGAACTCGCCACCGTTATCTGACCTTATCACCTTCGGTTTCCGGTCAAATTGGTTCTTAACCATATTCACAAATTCCTTGATCTTCCCAGGCACATCAGACTTATTTGCCAGAAGATAGACCGTAGCATATCGACTATAGTCGTCGATTAATGTGAGGAAGTATTTGTTTTCTCCTGGGGTGACGTGCTTGAACGGACCGCACACGTCCGAATGCACTAGCTCGAGTATTTCCGTTGCACGCCTCTGCGCTACCTTCGGGAACGACTGCCGGTGCAGCTTGCCTTCAAGGCAACACTCGCACACCAGCTTTATCCCGCAATCAAACACCTTCATCTGGGTGCCGAGCTCCTTTTTGTTGATCAGGTCCACCACGTCGTAGTCCCTGTGGCCAAAACGATGATGCCACGTATGCTGGCAGAAATCGGTATGCCGAGCAGTAGCAGCAAACATAGACCTCGCTGAACATCTCAACAAATACATCCCGTCGCACACGTCGGCGACGGCTACCGTATGGCCCTTGGTATTTCGGATTCGACATCCATGTGAATCGAACACAACAGAAATATTCTTAGCTACTAGCTCACTTACTGACAACAGGCTACCTTCCAGCTCTGGAACGAATAGGACATCTTGTACCTTCACCTCTTGATCCTTTCCGTTGTCGTTCACGCACAGCAGCATCCCGTTGCCGACGCCTGCAGCAACTGTCTTCTTCCCGTTCGCAAGAGTAACATCGACATGCACGTCTTCCACCAGCTCCGAGAAAAATCTCCTGTCGCCTGTCATATGCTGCGACGCGCCGCTATCGACGAACCAGTAGCTCTTCAAACCGTTTGCAAAACAGCACTTCACCTCCTCGGCATCGGTGGTTCGACCTGCACTCGCCCAGAATAGTAGGGGTGCACCGGAATCCTGTGCTTGCTTCGCCTTTGGTCCATTGGAACTCCTGCTGCTTCCTGATGCTTGCTGCTTCTGGTTGTCCGGCTCGCCTTTCAGTGAAGCCAGATACTTCCGGCAGTTCCTGCGATAATGGCTGGGCTTATTACAATGGAAGCAAACCTTTTCTGCAGACTTCGATTTCGCCATCGTCTTCAGTGCCTTGCTGTCATCGGAGCTGCGACCACGATCCATCCGCTTCTGGTATTCTTCTCGAAGTTTTGACTTCACCAGCTCCATCGTAATATCCTCGTCGGGGCGACTCTCGAGCGCAGTCACCAGGCCATTGTACGTTTCCGGAAGGCTTTTCAAAACCATGGCCACTTTCATCTCCTGCTCGAGCTCCAAACCAGCCGCCTGCAACCGATCAAAAAGCTCCTCGACGTCCAGCAGGTGCGATTCCATATCGCCTCCTTCGGGCAAATTCTTGTTGCATAACTTTTTGAGCAACGAATTCCGTGACGTCACAGTAGCCTTTTTGTGGTGCGTTTTCAACGCATTCCACATCGCACGCGCACTCGTTGCATTTTTGAGCAACCCTAGCTGATTGTCTTCGATGGTGAGACCAATTGTAGCTTTGGCCTTTTTATCCTCCTTCGTCCACTGCGCAGTGACGGGCTCGGGCTTGGCCTCGTCAATGACAAGCCACAACTCCTCACGAGTAAGCAGCATCTCCATCCGGAACTTCCAAACGTTCCAATTCGTGTTGGAAAGTCTCGGGAACGAAAACTTCGCAGCGTCCGCCATCTTCCTCCACCTCGAGAAAAAAAAATCCTCGTGCGCGCGACTGACCGAAAACTTAAAACGCGTAAAACTCGGAACTTCCCGATTGTCCGCACGAAAAAACTGAGCCCATAACCTGTCGGAGGTTTGGGCAGTGGAATCCGCGTGATTCAAGTGTGGAATTCGGGGTAATAAAATATGACTCGCGATTTTATTGTACTTAACCGAATTGCGTTTTATTTGTAACTGATCGATAGCAAAAACAAAGAGATAGAATAGGGTTACCAACTCTGTGACATCGCACTATATGCCCTGTGGGAACAAGGCGGTTCAACAGAATGAACCCTTTCACCGAGTAAAATTGCTGCTATGGATCGAAAACCAGCCAATCTCAGCTAATTGACAGTTTCAGTGGTTTGCTGTCGGTACTGATGCAAGTTATTCCGATCGTCATTTATACGCAAGATCTGGAGAAGACTGTGTTGTTCTTCACTTGTTGCTATTTTTTTACAAAATCAGCTAGGCATTTCCTCGGAAAATCGCAAACGGATCGTGCTTAAATGGTGCACTAATCCCAACCTATCAGTAACGAAGTTTGCGAAAATGGAGGAAGTAAGTATTGGAGCAATCCAAACTGCTATTCGGAAGTTTGGTGAAGAAGGACACATCTAAATCTGGCCGTAAACCTGGACCGGTGGACCGAAAACTGGATTAGAAGATCACCCAAGCTTTCGTCAATAAAAAAATGTCTCTGTTCGAGATTTGACCAAAAAACTGAGAACATCGACGAGTAACGTCAAACGCGCCAAGGCAAGAAACAGACTGAAAACGTTCAAGAAGCAGAACAAGCAGCATCCATCAAACCATGGGCTCGGAAGCTATATGATAGCCTGCTGTGTGGAAAATTGGTGTGTGTTATCATGGACGATGAAACATACGTAAAATTTGACTACAAGACGCTTCGCGGAGACCAATATGCTGCCGTGACGATGCCAATGAGTCAATTTTTACCGAAAAATTCAGTAAGAAGGCCATGGTTTGCCAAGCGATATGTGAGTGTTGCATGTTATCAAAGCCATTTGTGACGAAGCAGACGATGAACACTGACATTTACGATCGGGAGTGTTTGAATCGGCAGTCCATGATCCGTCAACATGATGGCAAACTACTATTTTGGTTCGATTTGGTGTCAATGGACTACTCGAAAACACGGTAGCTGGTACAAAGCAAACAATGTGCATTACGTGCCAAAAGAGATGAATCCTCCGAAGATCAAAAGTTCGCTCCTTGGCATACGATTAAAGGAACTGCGGATTATCTATTTGAAAGAGAATACTATCGAGAACATATATATGCAATACAAATCTGAGTTCATTAATATAACGCTGTTTTATTCCAATAATAAACTGTGCTTATACTTTCTGAAACACCATATAGATCTAGTGCTTAGTTCTAAACCTTTCAATAGTTCAGATTACATACGCTGATATTCTCCTACGATGGCAGTTAGACCAAGAAGTATCTCTAGCAGATAGATGATTTTAATTAATTGCTTTGGATATTTTTAAAGGTTTCAGACTGATCAGTTCTTCCTGTAAAAACCTTCAACTGTTAAAAGGTTAAAATATCGTCACTTATGTATTCTTTCAGAATGGTACGGTAATTAAAAAATATTCAATAAAGCTAATTAAAGATTGCAATAAAGTCCTGCAGATATTTAGGTCTACAAAGTATTGTTTCAAAACAATAATAATCAACTTGTTCAACAACAGCGTCGTGATTACCTCTCACCCCAGCAGGCCTGGGTTCAATCCCAGTCGGTGCCGCCGGGATGTTCTGAGGCATAACATGTCTGATCACGCCTTCCTTCGGAAGAGAAGTAAAGCCGTTGGTCCCCGGTTCATGAGTTGATGGGTCGATAGGTAGGGTCCAGGTGTGGGAGCTGCCTCCCTGGCGTCGGTAGCATTGGTGCTCAGCAAGGAAAACAAGATCGACGGAAAAAAATCAAGGAAAAAAACATGTTCAAGACAGAGTTTGAAATATGAAGTCATGATCTATAGTAAAAATCTTCACACGTCTGCTTAATAGTACGTTCAGACTACAGAGTTATAACATGTTATAGCGCTATCTTGATGGTGGTTTCTGTGTTGCAATTATTTGACAACCGTTATAACATGTTATAACTCTCCAGTCTGTACAGCGTTTAAAATTCAAAAAGCCTTCGGATGTCTTCTTCAATATCTTTGTACACTCAAGTCTTTTTTAACATGGATTTTCGAAGATTTTCTTAATGAAACGTTTTTTGGATTTAACGACGAATTTTGAAATAACGCGATAAAGAGCCATAACATTTAAAATCGCAGCTAAGTGAAATGCAAAAAGAGATTGCTCCGGTATTTACTTCCTACATTCTCTTGGAAGTTGGGAAGCCATAGGTCTGAGGGGCAGCCCTACCCTTATATACACCAATGAAGAAATCATATGATTATCTCTGAACGGTGATGTTTGACCGTTGATTCCGTGTGGTGGTGGAGTCTTAAAGACATTTTTGCCTTACAATGCAGGAACCTTACCTGCTAGTCAACAGCAAGTACAGTTTTCCCGAGTAAAGTAAAGCCCTAAAATAGCTAATTTAAAATAAAATCGATTTAATCCAGAAAAGAAACGCTCCGCTGGACCACTTTGATTTGACACCTGAAAATGGAAATCACTTCCCAATGGGAGACAAATTCGTTTATCTTTTGCTGAGGATGTAACATTTCCAACAACTTACTTGGAAAGGCAATAAGCTACCGTACACGGCCACTGTGAATAACTCAAAGAGAAGTAGAAGAAGAGAGTCACTTCTACTCAGAGCTATGGCAAAATTTCTAAATACTGCAGGAACTCACCTGCAGTTTTAAGAAATGTCCCATACAACTTAGTAGAAGTTACACACTTTCTGAGTTATTCTCAGTGGCCGTGTAAGTATCATGCCATACGATAGATCTCCGTAGCGAAAAATGTACCAACTCAGCATCCATTCACAAACACACCGACTGACCGCAAAAAAACATGTTATCCTACTTCGGCATCGATGAAAATGAAAACAATCGAGAGATGCGTAGAGTACCCCTATTTTTTGACAAAAATAAATAAATATATCACAAAGACGATCCCGAAAAACAGAACGATACAACAGAGGTTTGTTTATTTACATAACCCTTTTGAGGAAACAACCTTAAAATGACATAGAGTGGGTGTTGGGAAAATCTGCTCGTTCGGACCGAGCTTCCTATTGAACAGTGCATGCAGGGTAGAGCACTACTTCGGCATAAGCACCCATTCCCGTCATATAGAGCAGTTACTTCAAATGTATCAATGATTTCGACTGGAATGACTTTTGGTACGATAGATTAGTTCAAGAGCTACAAAACAAAAACTGCGCTCCAAGCGGATCAACATTTTCTGCCTTCATCCGTATGCCAATGTATTTGGATGGAATTGAAACTCGAATGACGGAATTCCGATCAAGAAGTAGTGTTAGATTTTTAACCATATCTCAACAATTTGTGACTCTTTATCAAATCTAATGATTGATAATCTAATGAATGAAGATTGATTAATTTAGAAGTCATCTTTGATAGAAACATTCCATTTATTGTTCAAACCCGTTCGAACAAGTGAGGTTAAGTGCGAATTGTGCGTAGCATGACGAAAATTAGATCTTAACCCTATCTCGTTCGGGTATGTGACATCATAGCAAAGTAAGTGGAGCTTAAAACGAACTGCATGAAAGCGACAACGAGGATGACGATGGTGATGTCTTTAGAGATGGGAACTGCCACACTCTAGCAGGGGGTAGTAAGAAATATCGAGACTCTGTCATCAACTTGGATGGCAGCCGGTATTTTGCGGAAGGGTAACTTTATTTGAACGAAGTGTCGCAGTCGAGTCATGCGACCTGAATGATTGATACACAAAGTGGATCTGGACTCTGTTTGTTGAACCGAAGTCCATTTGTCTGTTTACCAGTCAGTTTAACGAGTTGAAAGGGAATGATCAAGGGTGTTAACGAAGTAGTGAAGCATTGGCATCTATCGGTCTTGATAATATAAATTCAAAATCAACATTTTTTGGAAAAGCAATAAACGCTACTGGTGATCCATCAAATTTTCCACCAACCTTCAAAATGTCAGCCTGTTTCCTTAAATTCAAAATTCGTCTCCCTAACTGTATCCATCGATATCGCAGTCAAACGACATAGAATGATGCATGATTCAATTAAACCTTCTTCACGCATCAACCGGCAAGCTTCAATGACAACTATCGAAAAAAATAGAGTGTATAAATGAAATTCCTCCAATCGAATCGTGCGTCCAACGGCGCCGGTGGTGTAGTGGTAAGCGTGATTACCTCTCACCCCAGCAGGCCTGGGTTCAATCCCAGTCGGCGCCGCCGGGATGTTCTGGGGCATACCATCTCTGATCACGGCTTCCTTCGGATGGGAAGTAAAGCCGTTGGTCCCCGGTTCATGAGTTGATGGGTCGATAGGTAGGGCCCAGGTGTGGGAGCTGCCTTCCTGGTACGTCGGTAGCATTGGTGCACAGCACGGAAAACAAGATCGACGGAAAAAACAAACCAGAGAATCGTGCGTCCAGCATGGAACGCCAAATCCTGTGATGCGGCACGTCCCGGTGTTTTGCGTCCAAACGTTTCAGGCTAGTCCGTCAAAACAGTGACAGTTTTATGGCGTCGATTAATCGTCTCCCGGTAGAGATGGGCCTTGCCAGTGGCAAAAAGTGTCCTTTCGAGGGTTGCAAACTGTGACGTTGACGCAACTGCATCCAGTTGGAAATTTTTCAATCTAGCGGCCCACTCGTCTCATCTTAGGAACGTACAAACAAAGAGGTCGTTCGATTATGGTGAAGGATGGAGTCCATCGCCGAACAAAGGCATCTGATGAATTGTGACTGTCTCTATCTCCATTTGATGGGCAACGAGACGATGATGGTGATTGAAAAATGCATCCTAGCCGGGAAATCCATTCCGGTTCGATAATTGCTCCATTCTTCAACGGAAGGCGCAGTCCTGTCGCGGTGACAGCGGCACGCTTCCGAGATAGTTACAGTGAATTATTGCACGAGATGCACCGGCTACCACCCTCCCAAAAACCGATCGAAGCATGTCTGTGTGGTATGAATTTTCAATAAGGATGAACGGGGGATGATGGCATTCTTTTAATTTGTCCCATCGATAATTGGAACCCGTGGAGTAGTTGTACAGCTGGATACTTACAAAGAGAAATATCGATGCACCGGGTCCTCGTCGGTCGGCGGCCGCCTTCAGCTTCCCGGCAGCTTCGTGGGACATCAGCGAGTAGACGGCAGTGGCCTCGATGCGGGTTAGATTGTTGAGGCACGCGGAACACAATAGCAACGTCTGACAGCAGGTTGTTTTATCGACAATCTCTGTGGAAGAAAGACAGACAGGCAGGACTTGTTTCATTACTAAGGACATTAAAAGGGATCAGCAAACTTCAAGTGGCAAAAGCAATTAGAATAACCGCAGTGAAAACTGCAGCGATAAAGATTCGCGCCAGTAGTAATTACAGTTAAGTTGGGTGATGCATTTTAAGTGGACGATAATGATGACGGTGATGATGACGATTATGGTGACAAAAAAAGTGACAAAGAGCCAGAACTGCAGCAAACAAACACGCGGCGATAGTCAAAGTGGCACTTGGACATCGGGAAAAGAGTCGTCTTCAATTATAATGTGTCTTTGAAAGAATAGCGTGGCGTCTGGTTTTACAGCTGCAGCTCCTGATGGTGATGACGACGACGGGGGGGTTGAATTCCAGCCCGAAGGATGACTGATTCAGAGAAATTTCTTCGGAAAATGTCTTCGGATGAAGTTTTCCAGATAATGGGTTTCGCTGTTGGAGCGAGGAACAATGTCGTTTGATTGTGGATGATTAAAAGTGACAATGAAATGGATGCTTGATGAGAAACAATTCACAGAAAGAGTAATTGCTTTGGACTGGAGTCATTAAGCGGAGAAGCAAATTTCAGCCGGCCATGATCCTGCGAGGTTAGTGAGCAGATAAGATGCAGTAGGAATCTATATTTGCGCCAACAAATGATGATGAACAAGACACTAACATGCCTTTCTGCAATATAAGGCTGATATGCGACTAATATACAGCTTGGATGCCCTATATTAATCTTACATTGCAAATAGGGTAAATAGACGGCATTTAGAAAAGTGACGTGGCCTGATAAGAGGTAGAGATGGGCGATTCGCTCCCGAGCTGCTCTATAGACCCGATTCTTTAAAATGAGCTGATGACCCGTGGTTCATTTTTTAGGAACCGCAGCTCATCAGCTCACCACACACCACAAGTCTAAACCATACATTCCATCACTCATAGCGGAACTTTAAAAAAGGACACATTACTCCACTTACGCATTGAACAGTTACCGCGTAAACCAAGACGCGCGCGTAATACAACATGTGGCTACTGATCGACAGCACCAACGGTAAAAGCAAACTTCCAAGCGGCTGTTTGGGAGGGAGAGAAATATGTACATGTGCTACACGATCTTAATTTTCTACTGGTATCGAATTTATTCATGTACCCGGCTCTTATTGCTGATGTTATTCCTCGAGCATATGTGCTCTCATCTCTCCTCCCATCATTCTCTGGGGGAGCGGAAGATCCGCACAAAAGCAAATTACCGAAAAGCGAAATGCACAGCTTATCAGCTCAGCTCCGGTTCCGAATCATCGACTCGAATGATTCACTGGGAGCTGTTTAGGATGACAACTCTCGGACCCGTCCAGCTCTTCGGATTTTTTTTTCTCTCTAAATTCTTCACGATTCAGATCCGGATTCGTATCTGAGCTGATGATCTGGAGCTGATGCCGAGAATAGTGAGAGAAATTCTGCTGAAGAATTAACATCAGAAATAAAATTTGAATTTAGACTGGATTTCATAGCTTGAGAAAAGGCGTAATATCGTGTGCCACGTTGTCAATCATATCATCGCGTGTGACATAGGTGTAGCTCTCTCGCATGCATTTTTTTGTTTTACTGCTATGTTGTTGGCACATTTATCGCACATTTTGGTTTACGCAATTTTGATCACTTGTTGCGTTTCTTAGAGATGAACTAGCCTAAGGCTAAAAATTTCTTTAATAAAGAATTAAAAAAAAAAACTTGTTGCGTTAGTAGCGTTTTCCATTGAAAAGTAAAGCCATGTTGTAAGGTAGGGATATATTGGTTTAGACTACTTTTACGATTTTATGCAATTTTAAGCACTAAACCCACAAATTAATTTTCCGATTTTGAATTTGTGTCATAATTTCTATAATTTCAATGTGAGCTGATGAGCTGTTCAAAAGAATCGACTCCGTTTAGTGAGCTGGATGGGTTTTATCCACTCAGCCAGATGAGCTGTTTTGCCCACCTCTAATAAGAGGAGATGGTGCACAGTGAGACGGAATAAAAAAAAGTTGGACCTGGCCATTTTTGTAGAATTTTGATGTCGTCCAGCATGTTTCTTCATTTTTTGAGTGGTGAAAATTTTCGCTTGAGAGGGAGGGGGGAGGTATACAGTCAGATAAATATTCCTGAAATTCATGGAACTTCCCTTAAATTATCGGATCTAATTCTTCAATATCTTAGAACTTCCCCAAAAGTCTAGACTATCCTTGATGTATTACGTGTTTTCCTGATGTTATTCGAACTGCCCCAAAGATCTCTGAACTTCTTAAAAGTTTTCTAGACTTCCAGAAATTTTGAAGTATTTCATAAAACTTCCCACAATTTTTCTGAAATTAAATAAACTGTCATGAAATTCCCTTAATTTTCTTAAAGTTTTTTAAACTTTATTGAATCTCTAGAAACTTTCCTCAAATCTTCCCCCAATTTGTAACGGCTTTTCGATCGAACGAAGTCAGTTTTTGAAGTTTTTACTGTTCACTGAATAATTCACGTGTATTTTCGTAACCATTAGACCCCAAACTAAACTGATTTCCTTGTATCGGCGAGACGACGAATCATGGCACATAAAGAATAAGAGAAAAATAAATCTTGCTTCATCGATGATCAAATACGTTCACACAAACGATTTACTACTGACGGAATCATCGAAAGAATCTTTGTATTCGTGTGTACCATTCCGCATGGATTGCACAATGGTCCCAAAGCCGTATTTAGGAAGACAAAAATGTTTGCGCTAAAACCGTTGATTTTAGGCATATGGTGTCTGGCGGAAAGTTTCTTCATATTTTTGGCCAATTTTTTTAAGTTGGTGAAATTAGGGTGGTCCATAAAATTGGTGAATTGAAAATGTGATTTTTTTATTATGTGAGATAGACCAGTGCAATGTTCTATAAAGTTGCAGAACAATCAATTTGCGGCACCTTTGCTCAAGCCACCAAACTTCCATCTCTTATTATTCATGAGTTATGAATATCTTTTCATACGTTCATTTCTCGGAAAACAAATGTTCTAGACACTTTTAGAACTTTCAATGGCAAAAATTTTTACTGAAGCAACCAAGTTGGTATCTTTTTTATTGGAAAGTTAAAGGCGATTTTCTTCAAAAAACTGGCATTTTTCAATTGTCAATATCTCTAAAAAGAGCAAACCGACTTTAAAGTTTTCAATTCCATTTGAAAGATCATTATTTTGATCGATTTCGGTGGGAAAACTGCGAAAGCGATTTTTGATGGAAACATTTAATTTAATTTTAAAAATTCACACATTGTTTTCTCGCAAAAACTTTGTTCTAAACACTTTTAGAACTTTTGATGACGCACAGTTTTGCCAAAGCAATTAGGATGCTATTTCCTTTGTATGGAGAGTTATGGCAGTTTTTTGCATAAAAATATGAATTCTTTTTAAATTAAATTTAATGTTTTAAACAAAAATCGCTGTCGCAGTTTTTCCACCGTAAATGAACAAAATAATGATCTTTCAAATGGAATTAAAAACTCGAAAATCAGTTTGCTCCTTTTAGAGATATTGGCAATAGAAAAATGCCAGTTTTTTTGAAAACAATCGCCTTTAACTTTCCAACAAAAAAAAGATAGCAACTTGTTTGCTTCAGCAAAAATATTTGCCATTGAAAGTTCTAAAAGTGTCTTGAACATTTGTTTTCCGAGAAATGAACGTATGAAAAGATATTCATAGAAAACCAATTTTCAGGGGCCACCCTAACTTTCTTGTTTAAAAAAATCATAACTCATGAACCATAAGAGATGGAAGTTTGGTGGCTTCAGCAAAGGTGCCGCAAATTGATTGTTCTGCAACTTTATAGAACATTGCACTGATCTATCTCACATAATAAAAAAGTTCACATATTCAATTCACCAATTTTATGGACCACCCTAATCTCACTAACATAAAAAAATTGGCCAAAAAATATGAAGAAACTTTCCGCAAATCAACGATTTTAGCGCAAACATTTTTGTCTTCATATTCTAGTTTCTGTTCATGATACATCTGCGTATCGCAGTATAACACAGGCGAATGGTTCATATTCAGCAACATGTAATGACACTAAATATGGATGGTCAAAAGCTGTTGCATAAAGTGAACATTAACTTTTCACATCGCATTACGTGGGCTATTGGGGGAGATTTGTATTGTCAGGTTATTACATTTTGCGTATACATTCTTAAGGGTTGGTCATATATTATGTCGCGCTTTGGGGGTGGGGGGAGGAGGGGGTCTAAGATTTTTTGACAAGCAAAGCATTAGGTATAGAAAAAACGTCACGATAGGGGGGGGGGGGTAAATTTCTCCTCGATTTAGCGTGACATAATTAATGCATGGGCCCTAAGAAGTTTAACCATTAAAATACTATATTCCTGAAAACTTTGTTCTTGACTGTATTTTCTTAATCGGAATGTTAAGGCGTCGTCCACTGTTGTGGTGGTGTGGCATGTGCTAGCATGTCAAAACATCATGACAACATTCGTCTCACGCCACAAAACATGCACATCAGTGGGCACCTCGATTAATGTCAGACACTCACTGTCCCGCTACTGTGCCGGCGATGTGGCATGTCAAAACATCATGCTGAAACATTGCATGTGGCGAACGTCAACATGATGGGTAAAAAAGCTTGTCGAGGTTCGCCTTACGCTACATTACATCCACATGATTTTTTGACATGTTGTATGATGCCACACCGTCGCCACAACAGTGGGCGTGTCCGCAGTACGTTGTTCTAGAGTTATTCCGATTACACGAGTGAATCGCGTAAATGGAATACACGTAGCATGTGGGATTTGATTTAATTGGTTCCAAAATGGAATACCCCGTGATCCCGGCGATATAGAAAGTTACTGTCTTAGGTAAACATTTTCATATGACTAAGGTCTTTTGGATGGTGCACATTTAAGTCCAGAGTTCATTCACTAGGCGGCGTAAGTGCATATATGACATTTACTATGTACTATTTATATCTCACTTTCATGGAAAATACAGTCCTCAACAATGTTTTTTTTTTCCAGTAGACAAGCCCATTCACATGAAGAACAGGTTAGTTGCGAATGCTCCCGTTACGCGGTGCTATTGCATACACACTAAGATTTTTTTACAGGAGTCAGTATTTTTTTACTGGGTTTTTGAATTGCTGAAAAAGTCGGTAAAAATTCAAATGACCGTTATCCGTAAGGAATCAATGAAATCGACCAATTTTATTTTCTATCATTAAATGGGGTTAACAGAACTAAGTATGTGCAAGTTCAGAACAAATTTTCCCATTAATAAATTTTCCACAGGTTTTTAAACTTTTACCGAACAGTTCCGCAATTCAAAAACTCGGTAAAACCGTACTGACTCGATTAGTGTGTATGTGATATTTACTATGTGATGTATCACAAGATCCCGACTTACTAGGAAAATACAGTCTTCTGCATAGTTGGTAAGCTAACCAAGTCATTTAAAATGATGGACAATAAGTGTGGAACCTACTCACTACACGGCGCTAGTGTATGTAAGATCTTGTGCATGTATCATATTTTAAGACTTTGGCATTCTGGGAAATAACTATTCACTGTAAAGTTGTCCAAAAAATATATGAAAAGTTTTACGGAATTTTCATACGTTGTCGCAAGCGTGATTGACCACTTTTAGAGATAATCCGGACAACCTGTTTGTGGCGTCCAGGGTGCATAATTTGGCCATAATGCCAAATTCAGTCATAAAACACATAAAAAAATATGGAGCTCTAGGCCCAAGTAACATTGCAAGCTTTATAGAGGTTTTATAGCATTCTACAAGTCTAAATCATGGTCTACAGAACCTTCATAAAACCAAAATTGTTACTTGGGGGACCAGCTTCATGAATTGACCACTTTTACAGATGTTCGGAATCTCATAAAAGATCAATATGTTGCACATTTTGGCCACAAATGAATGCATAAAAAAACATTCAGCTATAGGACTGGTTTAATTAATTTACCTCTTTTACGGATTTTTCGGATCTTTCGGAGGACCAGTCTGTGATCTCCAGGGTCCATATTCAGGCCACAGTGTGAAATTATTTCTAAAAACACATCAACAAGTCTGTTAGCAAAAAACCGTGGAGCTCTAGAACCAGTTTAATGAATTGACCACTTTTACGCATGTTCCGGATCTTTCAATGGACCAGCATTAGCCCTCCAGGGTACATATTTGGGCCAAAACCCCATTTTTTTTTCTTAAAACTCATCAATGAGTGCATCCGCTAAAAACTGCGCAGCTCTAACTCCAATTTCATGAATTTACCACTTTTACGGATGTTCCGGATCGTACAGAGGACCATTCTGTGTCCCACTGGAGGACAAGTTGTACCAAAAGAAGAATAATAATTAACAATTTCCCCGAAGACACCAGAAAGTTATCTCTACATATAACTTTAAAATCAAAGTTTATCAGAGTTTTATTGACTGTATATAAATTTAGTTCCATTCATTTTAAACCAACCATGAAGTGTACTATAGTTCCATTGATTCGTGTTCATAATAAATCTAAACTAACTAACTTATCCGCGTTCCATTGCTTCGATTATTTCTTCCCTTATTCGCTCGTAAGGTACCGCAGGACGAAGGAATGTTTCTTATGTACCTAGCTGCGCTTTGCTACTTCCAGAGTTGGTGCTGTAGAAAGATGACGTTTGCGATTCCTTATGTATCATATACTTATACTTCAAATGTATCAATTATGTACTTTACCCCAACCTATCAGTAACGAAGTTTGCGAAAATGGAGGAAGTAAGTATTGGAGCAATCCAAACTGCTATTCGGAAGTTTGGTGAAGAAGGACACATCTAAATCTGGCCGTAAACCTGGACCGGTGGACCGAAAACTGGATTAGAAGATCACCCAAGCTTTCGTCAATAAAAAAATGTCTCTGTTCGAGATTTGACCAAAAAACTGAGAACATCGACGAGTAACGTCAAACGCGCCAAGGCAAGAAACAGACTGAAAACGTTCAAGAAGCAGAACAAGCAGCATCCATCAAACCATGGGCTCGGAAGCTATATGATAGCCTGCTGTGTGGAAAATTGGTGTGTGTTATCATGGACGATGAAACATACGTAAAATTTGACTACAAGACGCTTCGCGGAGACCAATATGCTGCCGTGACGATGCCAATGAGTCAATTTTTACCGAAAAATTCAGTAAGAAGGCCATGGTTTGCCAAGCGATATGTGAGTGTTGCATGTTATCAAAGCCATTTGTGACGAAGCAGACGATGAACACTGACATTTACGATCGGGAGTGTTTGAATCGGCAGTCCATGATCCGTCAACATGATGGCAAACTACTATTTTGGTTCGATTTGGTGTCAATGGACTACTCGAAAACACGGTAGCTGGTACAAAGCAAACAATGTGCATTACGTGCCAAAAGAGATGAATCCTCCGAAGATCAAAAGTTCGCTCCTTGGCATACGATTAAAGGAACTGCGGATTATCTATTTGAAAGAGAATACTATCGAGAACATATATATGCAATACAAATCTGAGTTCATTAATATAACGCTGTTTTATTCCAATAATAAACTGTGCTTATACTTTCTGAAACACCATATAGATCTAGTGCTTAGTTCTAAACCTTTCAATAGTTCAGATTACATACGCTGATATTCTCCTACGATGGCAGTTAGACCAAGAAGTATCTCTAGCAGATAGATGATTTTAATTAATTGCTTTGGATATTTTTAAAGGTTTCAGACTGATCAGTTCTTCCTGTAAAAACCTTCAACTGTTAAAAGGTTAAAATATCGTCACTTATGTATTCTTTCAGAATGGTACGGTAATTAAAAAATATTCAATAAAGCTAATTAAAGATTGCAATAAAGTCCTGCAGATATTTAGGTCTACAAAGTATTGTTTCAAAACAATAATAATCAACTTGTTCAACAACAGCGTCGTGATTACCTCTCACCCCAGCAGGCCTGGGTTCAATCCCAGTCGGTGCCGCCGGGATGTTCTGAGGCATAACATGTCTGATCACGCCTTCCTTCGGAAGAGAAGTAAAGCCGTTGGTCCCCGGTTCATGAGTTGATGGGTCGATAGGTAGGGTCCAGGTGTGGGAGCTGCCTCCCTGGCGTCGGTAGCATTGGTGCTCAGCAAGGAAAACAAGATCGACGGAAAAAAATCAAGGAAAAAAACATGTTCAAGACAGAGTTTGAAATATGAAGTCATGATCTATAGTAAAAATCTTCACACGTCTGCTTAATAGTACGTTCAGACTACAGAGTTATAACATGTTATAGCGCTATCTTGATGGTGGTTTCTGTGTTGCAATTATTTGACAACCGTTATAACATGTTATAACTCTCCAGTCTGTACAGCGTTTAAAATTCAAAAAGCCTTCGGATGTCTTCTTCAATATCTTTGTACACTCAAGTCTTTTTTAACATGGATTTTCGAAGATTTTCTTAATGAAACGTTTTTTGGATTTAACGACGAATTTTGAAATAACGCGATAAAGAGCCATAACATTTAAAATCGCAGCTAAGTGAAATGCAAAAAGAGATTGCTCCGGTATTTACTTCCTACATTCTCTTGGAAGTTGGGAAGCCATAGGTCTGAGGGGCAGCCCTACCCTTATATACACCAATGAAGAAATCATATGATTATCTCTGAACGGTGATGTTTGACCGTTGATTCCGTGTGGTGGTGGAGTCTTAAAGACATTTTTGCCTTACAATGCAGGAACCTTACCTGCTAGTCAACAGCAAGTACAGTTTTCCCGAGTAAAGTAAAGCCCTAAAATAGCTAATTTAAAATAAAATCGATTTAATCCAGAAAAGAAACGCTCCGCTGGACCACTTTGATTTGACACCTGAAAATGGAAATCACTTCCCAATGGGAGACAAATTCGTTTATCTTTTGCTGAGGATGTAACATTTCCAACAACTTACTTGGAAAGGCAATAAGCTACCGTACACGGCCACTGTGAATAACTCAAAGAGAAGTAGAAGAAGAGAGTCACTTCTACTCAGAGCTATGGCAAAATTTCTAAATACTGCAGGAACTCACCTGCAGTTTTAAGAAATGTCCCATACAACTTAGTAGAAGTTACACACTTTCTGAGTTATTCTCAGTGGCCGTGTAAGTATCATGCCATACGATAGATCTCCGTAGCGAAAAATGTACCAACTCAGCATCCATTCACAAACACACCGACTGACCGCAAAAAAACATGTTATCCTACTTCGGCATCGATGAAAATGAAAACAATCGAGAGATGCGTAGAGTACCCCTATTTTTTGACAAAAATAAATAAATATATCACAAAGACGATCCCGAAAAACAGAACGATACAACAGAGGTTTGTTTATTTACATAACCCTTTTGAGGAAACAACCTTAAAATGACATAGAGTGGGTGTTGGGAAAATCTGCTCGTTCGGAAGAAATTCTGCTGAAGAATTAACATCAGAAATAAAATTTGAATTTAGACTGGATTTCATAGCTTGAGAAAAGGCGTAATATCGTGTGCCACGTTGTCAATCATATCATCGCGTGTGACATAGGTGTAGCTCTCTCGCATGCATTTTTTTGTTTTACTGCTATGTTGTTGGCACATTTATCGCACATTTTGGTTTACGCAATTTTGATCACTTGTTGCGTTTCTTAGAGATGAACTAGCCTAAGGCTAAAAATTTCTTTAATAAAGAATTAAAAAAAAAAACTTGTTGCGTTAGTAGCGTTTTCCATTGAAAAGTAAAGCCATGTTGTAAGGTAGGGATATATTGGTTTAGACTACTTTTACGATTTTATGCAATTTTAAGCACTAAACCCACAAATTAATTTTCCGATTTTGAATTTGTGTCATAATTTCTATAATTTCAATGTGAGCTGATGAGCTGTTCAAAAGAATCGACTCCGTTTAGTGAGCTGGATGGGTTTTATCCACTCAGCCAGATGAGCTGTTTTGCCCACCTCTAATAAGAGGAGATGGTGCACAGTGAGACGGAATAAAAAAAAGTTGGACCTGGCCATTTTTGTAGAATTTTGATGTCGTCCAGCATGTTTCTTCATTTTTTGAGTGGTGAAAATTTTCGCTTGAGAGGGAGGGGGGAGGTATACAGTCAGATAAATATTCCTGAAATTCATGGAACTTCCCTTAAATTATCGGATCTAATTCTTCAATATCTTAGAACTTCCCCAAAAGTCTAGACTATCCTTGATGTATTACGTGTTTTCCTGATGTTATTCGAACTGCCCCAAAGATCTCTGAACTTCTTAAAAGTTTTCTAGACTTCCAGAAATTTTGAAGTATTTCATAAAACTTCCCACAATTTTTCTGAAATTAAATAAACTGTCATGAAATTCCCTTAATTTTCTTAAAGTTTTTTAAACTTTATTGAATCTCTAGAAACTTTCCTCAAATCTTCCCCCAATTTGTAACGGCTTTTCGATCGAACGAAGTCAGTTTTTGAAGTTTTTACTGTTCACTGAATAATTCACGTGTATTTTCGTAACCATTAGACCCCAAACTAAACTGATTTCCTTGTATCGGCGAGACGACGAATCATGGCACATAAAGAATAAGAGAAAAATAAATCTTGCTTCATCGATGATCAAATACGTTCACACAAACGATTTACTACTGACGGAATCATCGAAAGAATCTTTGTATTCGTGTGTACCATTCCGCATGGATTGCACAATGGTCCCAAAGCCGTATTTAGGAAGACAAAAATGTTTGCGCTAAAACCGTTGATTTTAGGCATATGGTGTCTGGCGGAAAGTTTCTTCATATTTTTGGCCAATTTTTTTAAGTTGGTGAAATTAGGGTGGTCCATAAAATTGGTGAATTGAAAATGTGATTTTTTTATTATGTGAGATAGACCAGTGCAATGTTCTATAAAGTTGCAGAACAATCAATTTGCGGCACCTTTGCTCAAGCCACCAAACTTCCATCTCTTATTATTCATGAGTTATGAATATCTTTTCATACGTTCATTTCTCGGAAAACAAATGTTCTAGACACTTTTAGAACTTTCAATGGCAAAAATTTTTACTGAAGCAACCAAGTTGGTATCTTTTTTATTGGAAAGTTAAAGGCGATTTTCTTCAAAAAACTGGCATTTTTCAATTGTCAATATCTCTAAAAAGAGCAAACCGACTTTAAAGTTTTCAATTCCATTTGAAAGATCATTATTTTGATCGATTTCGGTGGGAAAACTGCGAAAGCGATTTTTGATGGAAACATTTAATTTAATTTTAAAAATTCACACATTGTTTTCTCGCAAAAACTTTGTTCTAAACACTTTTAGAACTTTTGATGACGCACAGTTTTGCCAAAGCAATTAGGATGCTATTTCCTTTGTATGGAGAGTTATGGCAGTTTTTTGCATAAAAATATGAATTCTTTTTAAATTAAATTTAATGTTTTAAACAAAAATCGCTGTCGCAGTTTTTCCACCGTAAATGAACAAAATAATGATCTTTCAAATGGAATTAAAAACTCGAAAATCAGTTTGCTCCTTTTAGAGATATTGGCAATAGAAAAATGCCAGTTTTTTTGAAAACAATCGCCTTTAACTTTCCAACAAAAAAAAGATAGCAACTTGTTTGCTTCAGCAAAAATATTTGCCATTGAAAGTTCTAAAAGTGTCTTGAACATTTGTTTTCCGAGAAATGAACGTATGAAAAGATATTCATAGAAAACCAATTTTCAGGGGCCACCCTAACTTTCTTGTTTAAAAAAATCATAACTCATGAACCATAAGAGATGGAAGTTTGGTGGCTTCAGCAAAGGTGCCGCAAATTGATTGTTCTGCAACTTTATAGAACATTGCACTGATCTATCTCACATAATAAAAAAGTTCACATATTCAATTCACCAATTTTATGGACCACCCTAATCTCACTAACATAAAAAAATTGGCCAAAAAATATGAAGAAACTTTCCGCAAATCAACGATTTTAGCGCAAACATTTTTGTCTTCATATTCTAGTTTCTGTTCATGATACATCTGCGTATCGCAGTATAACACAGGCGAATGGTTCATATTCAGCAACATGTAATGACACTAAATATGGATGGTCAAAAGCTGTTGCATAAAGTGAACATTAACTTTTCACATCGCATTACGTGGGCTATTGGGGGAGATTTGTATTGTCAGGTTATTACATTTTGCGTATACATTCTTAAGGGTTGGTCATATATTATGTCGCGCTTTGGGGGTGGGGGGAGGAGGGGGTCTAAGATTTTTTGACAAGCAAAGCATTAGGTATAGAAAAAACGTCACGATAGGGGGGGGGGGGTAAATTTCTCCTCGATTTAGCGTGACATAATTAATGCATGGGCCCTAAGAAGTTTAACCATTAAAATACTATATTCCTGAAAACTTTGTTCTTGACTGTATTTTCTTAATCGGAATGTTAAGGCGTCGTCCACTGTTGTGGTGGTGTGGCATGTGCTAGCATGTCAAAACATCATGACAACATTCGTCTCACGCCACAAAACATGCACATCAGTGGGCACCTCGATTAATGTCAGACACTCACTGTCCCGCTACTGTGCCGGCGATGTGGCATGTCAAAACATCATGCTGAAACATTGCATGTGGCGAACGTCAACATGATGGGTAAAAAAGCTTGTCGAGGTTCGCCTTACGCTACATTACATCCACATGATTTTTTGACATGTTGTATGATGCCACACCGTCGCCACAACAGTGGGCGTGTCCGCAGTACGTTGTTCTAGAGTTATTCCGATTACACGAGTGAATCGCGTAAATGGAATACACGTAGCATGTGGGATTTGATTTAATTGGTTCCAAAATGGAATACCCCGTGATCCCGGCGATATAGAAAGTTACTGTCTTAGGTAAACATTTTCATATGACTAAGGTCTTTTGGATGGTGCACATTTAAGTCCAGAGTTCATTCACTAGGCGGCGTAAGTGCATATATGACATTTACTATGTACTATTTATATCTCACTTTCATGGAAAATACAGTCCTCAACAATGTTTTTTTTTTCCAGTAGACAAGCCCATTCACATGAAGAACAGGTTAGTTGCGAATGCTCCCGTTACGCGGTGCTATTGCATACACACTAAGATTTTTTTACAGGAGTCAGTATTTTTTTACTGGGTTTTTGAATTGCTGAAAAAGTCGGTAAAAATTCAAATGACCGTTATCCGTAAGGAATCAATGAAATCGACCAATTTTATTTTCTATCATTAAATGGGGTTAACAGAACTAAGTATGTGCAAGTTCAGAACAAATTTTCCCATTAATAAATTTTCCACAGGTTTTTAAACTTTTACCGAACAGTTCCGCAATTCAAAAACTCGGTAAAACCGTACTGACTCGATTAGTGTGTATGTGATATTTACTATGTGATGTATCACAAGATCCCGACTTACTAGGAAAATACAGTCTTCTGCATAGTTGGTAAGCTAACCAAGTCATTTAAAATGATGGACAATAAGTGTGGAACCTACTCACTACACGGCGCTAGTGTATGTAAGATCTTGTGCATGTATCATATTTTAAGACTTTGGCATTCTGGGAAATAACTATTCACTGTAAAGTTGTCCAAAAAATATATGAAAAGTTTTACGGAATTTTCATACGTTGTCGCAAGCGTGATTGACCACTTTTAGAGATAATCCGGACAACCTGTTTGTGGCGTCCAGGGTGCATAATTTGGCCATAATGCCAAATTCAGTCATAAAACACATAAAAAAATATGGAGCTCTAGGCCCAAGTAACATTGCAAGCTTTATAGAGGTTTTATAGCATTCTACAAGTCTAAATCATGGTCTACAGAACCTTCATAAAACCAAAATTGTTACTTGGGGGACCAGCTTCATGAATTGACCACTTTTACAGATGTTCGGAATCTCATAAAAGATCAATATGTTGCACATTTTGGCCACAAATGAATGCATAAAAAAACATTCAGCTATAGGACTGGTTTAATTAATTTACCTCTTTTACGGATTTTTCGGATCTTTCGGAGGACCAGTCTGTGATCTCCAGGGTCCATATTCAGGCCACAGTGTGAAATTATTTCTAAAAACACATCAACAAGTCTGTTAGCAAAAAACCGTGGAGCTCTAGAACCAGTTTAATGAATTGACCACTTTTACGCATGTTCCGGATCTTTCAATGGACCAGCATTAGCCCTCCAGGGTACATATTTGGGCCAAAACCCCATTTTTTTTTCTTAAAACTCATCAATGAGTGCATCCGCTAAAAACTGCGCAGCTCTAACTCCAATTTCATGAATTTACCACTTTTACGGATGTTCCGGATCGTACAGAGGACCATTCTGTGTCCCACTGGAGGACAAGTTGTACCAAAAGAAGAATAATAATTAACAATTTCCCCGAAGACACCAGAAAGTTATCTCTACATATAACTTTAAAATCAAAGTTTATCAGAGTTTTATTGACTGTATATAAATTTAGTTCCATTCATTTTAAACCAACCATGAAGTGTACTATAGTTCCATTGATTCGTGTTCATAATAAATCTAAACTAACTAACTTATCCGCGTTCCATTGCTTCGATTATTTCTTCCCTTATTCGCTCGTAAGGTACCGCAGGACGAAGGAATGTTTCTTATGTACCTAGCTGCGCTTTGCTACTTCCAGAGTTGGTGCTGTAGAAAGATGACGTTTGCGATTCCTTATGTATCATACACTGCTTTGTATTTATCTGTGAGGTAGGGTAGAGAACTACTTCGGCCTAATCGCCCATTTTGGGCCTATCGAGCGGAAAACTCCAAATAAATCCATGATTTCAGAGTTAACAAGTCAATTATGCGTTTGGTACTATACTTTAGTTAATAAGCTACCGAACGAAGTCAATGAGAATGCGTGGATGAAGGTTTGCACCCATTATTCCCAAAAACAAAAGAAGCGCTCCGACCGAATCATGTTTTATCTTCATCCGATAGGCCGAAGTGAATTCATTGGTGTTTCAATGCGTTAGGCCGAGTTTAGAATCCGTAGGCCGAGTTTGGCGTCAAGAAGCAGTGTTAGACTTTTGACAATATCTCAACGATCGGTTTCTCTTTATCAAATCTTACAGTACGTACGGAAAGGTAAATAAATTTGGAAGCCATCAGTAATAATAACACTTCGTTTGGTGCTAAACTGCGCTAGATTAAGAAAGACAAAGTGCGGGTTGTGCTTAATAGGCCGGAAATGGGGTAGTTAACCCTAGATACAAAGATAAGATATGTGCAGTTCAAAGTTGTATACAATCGTTGAACGCGTCATTCGGAGAACTGTTGTGATCGTTTTCTTTTTTTTTGTATTCAACCATCGTTCTTCGTTTCGTTCAATCATTTGGTGCTACACAACTGAATACTCTTATTGGGCAAAGGTGTCTGACACTTCACTCATTTGTGAATATCTATTCATGAACAGTTACGAACCTGACATACGGTAGTTCAATGGCATGTTGACATATTTCCAAACACTGGAACGAAGTTTTCAGTGCATCCCTGAAGTTCCCTAAATTTTCTAATGATCCAGCAAATATATTGTTTTTTAAACCACTTCCCTATAGGTCCCGCAATGTCCCAGAAGTTTTCGGAACATTCCTTAAATTTTAGGAATATTCCATAATTATTCAGAACTCCTTGAAAGTTTCTGCAATTTCCCTAAAGTTTATGAGACTGCTCCGAAGTTCTCTGATCGTCCTCGAAAAACTAGGAACTCTCCAGAATTTAATGAAACTTCATAAAAATCTATGATATCCTTAGAAGTTCTCTGAACCTTCTTTCGGAGATTTCAGAACTTTTAAAAATCTATTTCATTTTCCTTGAAATTAATGGAACTGTCTCTGATGTTTTCTGATCTAAGCTGTTGTCCCCAAATTTTTTTTTTATTTCTCGAATCTGCCACACAGAATTTCCCCTAAAATGATCTCACATTTTCCTTCCTGCCCTAATGTTCTTCGATCTGTCCTGATTTTCTTGGAGCTTTCTTGAAATTTTCTCCAATTTCCTGAAGATATTGATTCTTCTTCTTCCTATTCTTCTTCTTATTATTATTCTTCTTCAAAGATTTTACGCTTCTGTCGCGAGCGTTTTTCCAGCTCTCAACTTAGTGTTCTAGAGGCACTTCCACTGCAATTAATTGAGGGCTTTTTATGCCAGCGAATGCATGAATTCGTATATTGTGTGGCAAGAAGTCGAGAAAATGTCCAACCCGAAAGATGTCCTTGAGCAGACCGCGAATCGAACCCACCGCCTTCGGCTTGGTAATACCGTGTCTTCACTGACTAGATCTGAGGCCCCTGAAGTTCATGGTACCGTCCTGGAATAAATAAAACTGTTCTGAAATCATTTAAACATCACTGTAGCTCTCTGGACTACTGTGAAGTTTGCGTAAAATTAATGTTATTATCTTTAGCAATTTGGAGTTGTCTGGACTATCCTAAAATTTCCAGAACTCCTTTCAAAATATTGCCGAAGTTAATGAAACTGTCTTGAATTTATCAGAACTTACCCTTACAGATCATTAAGCTTACCAAAAAGCCTGAACTTTCCTGATGTTCCTGGAACATCCGTGCCCTTAGAATCTCTGTAAATTCCTAATGATCTCAAGACCTAGATTCTCTAAGTTAGCTGGAACTTCCTCAAAGTTTCAAAAATATTCCTCAAGGTCTCCCTTCTCTGAGGTGCTTTTGATTTCCCTGAAGTTCACTGGATATTTATCTCTGAAGTTCTCAGACTTAAAAGATCCTGCAGTTTTATTGATGTTAAAGGAACTGCACTTCCTGGAAGTTTCCATAACTTTCAGCTAGAAATCTACGTTCCACTTTCAGCTAGATAAAAACATTTAACTCCGAAAGAACTGCGCATGTTTAAACGAAAAATAAATTAGCAATGAAAGAACGTAGGCTAAAAATTCCTCAGGTGAAATTGATTGTATATGCATTAGACTGATGCAAAATTTGAAATTTTTGCTCCACAGTGCTCAAACGGTTCCAAATTGGGCCCTGATTAGCCTTCCAAAATTTGAACTCATTTAGTGAGAAACTGACTTGGCACAAACCATTTGAAGTTTATATGGGAATTACTATGGAGAAACCATAATTTCAGTTTATATCTATCTCAAAATTCACCAGTTCACTCTACTTTAGAAAATGATAGCTGAACTTGTTGAAAACCACTTTTCGATCAAACGTAAGGAACAAAAATTATTAATGATTCAAGTCCCTGATGTCTTATGATTATGCTCAATCAACTGTTCAGCAGGCAACATTGGTGTTTATGGCGCGTAGAATAGAGGACAAAAATCATGGCTACTATGTCACATTGCAGAATACAGTGTTGCCCACAAAACAGTTGCTTAATCTTGCCATAAGATTATCAATCTCTTAAACAATTAATAACTATTTAATTTGACTTTTGGCTGAAAAACGATGTTCTGCAAAGTTGTAGCTGTTAAAAATTACCATAAGAATAGCAATAGAATTTGTTAACAGTACAATATGTAAATAGCTAGAAGACAAAGAACAAAAAGTTTTGTTTTCCCATAGTAATTTCCATGTAAACCTCAAATAGTTTGTGCCAAGTCAGTTTCTCACTAGTAGCGAATTCGTTCATTATTCAGTTCCAACCTGGATCGGGTATCAGGATTGGGTTTGCTTGTTTTCTGACAAACGTCAGTTTGCTCGTTTGTTTTTAAAACCTAGCTCAGGTTGAGGTTCGCACTGACAAAAAGTTCGGTTTCGCACTGGGTTGGAACTGATTCCAACCCCGATAATAAACGAATTCGCTATAAATGAGTTCAAGTTTTGCGAGGCTAACCAGGGCCCAATTTGGAACCGGTCGAGCACTGTGGAGCAAAAATTTCAAATTTTGCATCAGTCTAATATGCATGGTCTCGATTTTTTTTCATTGTTAAATCAGAAACTTTCATAGTTTTCTATGTCAGCCATTCCATAGCAAAACGATATAGTGGTTCTCAGAATTTCAGAAGAATTTGTAGTTGTGTTCCTTATCACAGAATATTAAAGTCGTATTTTTTAATGTTGTTATTATGGTGACCATTTCCATGTTAGGGTGGTCCAGAAAAACCAATTTTTTTCAAAAATAACTTTTTCCAAAAATTTCTAACCTTTGAACCACTGAGACGATTTCAAAGATCAAAATATCAAATGAAAGGTAATTTCAAAATCCATTTTTTTTTTATGGTTTTCATGGTTTGTAAACAGAGGGCGCAACATGTTTTTTACCCTTCTTACAAAGAAGGGTATAGATATCACTTGAAAAACCGACTATCGATCCGAGGCCCGGAGGGCCGAGTGTCAAATACCATTCGACTCAGCTCGACGAGATCGGAACATGTTTGTGTGTGTGTGTGTGTGTGTGTGTGTGTGTGTGTGTGTGTGTGTGTGTGTGTGTGTGTGTGTGTGTGTGTGTGTGTGTGTGTGTGTATGTGTGTATGTGTGTATGTGTGTATGTGTGTATGTGTGTATGTGTGTATGTGTGTGTGTATGTAACGAAATGAATGCGCTCACGTTTCTCAGCAACCGCTCAAGCGATTTGGACAAACTCGGCGCCAAATGATAGGTCTTGGGGTCCCATTAAACGCTATTGAACGGTTTTGGAATCGGTGAACCGGTTCCGGAGATATGGCCGGAATACGATCCGGTGAATGTGGGCATTCACGCTGGATTTAACGGAAAACGTATCAAAACCATCATGCGACACATCAAATTACTACAGAATTCAAACATAAGATCAATGCAAGTCGTGTTAAGTGTTCCAGACCACATTGGACACACTTGGACATGTTCCGGGTACCCCGGGGAAGTTGCTTGAATATGAATTGAATTAAAACCCATTAAATCACATTAAAATACGATGCTAAGGTGATTGGTAGCCTCTCCAAATAGACTACACCCGGATATATTTCGGGTACCCCCAGGCAGTGGCGTAGCGTCACTGGATGACACGGGGGTGGGGGGCTTGGTCACTGATAATGACAATAAAATAAATAAACTTGAATAAGTAAGAAGGGTCTGATCACACCATAGGTGGATAAATTCGGGTTTTTTTATATTTTCCTTGAAAATTTTGGATTTTTGAAGTTATCAAGACTTGGGTTTTCACTCAATACTCCTATGCGGCTAGACTACCATGCGTCTTCATTGATTTATAGCGACTGTAACATGGTCACGACGCATGGTAGTCTAGTCGCATGGAAGTATTGAGTGAAAACCCAAAACTTGATAAATTAAAAAAAAGTAGAAGGGGCTGTGCCTAGGGGCACGAACGGAAGCTTGACGTAGGAACGCTAGTGGACGGAATAAATGTGAAGAGCATTTAGTTCTTTTAATTGATCAATTATCTATTGTCTCAACTCTTTCCGTTTTGAATTGTAAGCGTACCAAATTTGTAGTAATCTTTTTCAAATAGAAAGTTGATTAAGAGAATCAATCAAAATCACTTGCACCCCTGCTTCCAAGTTTGGTTACAAGATTACAACTCTGGAGAGCATTTTGTGTGGTCGTTGGGGGCTTGTGGTTCTGAATATGGACAAGCAAGCACAGATAAATTCTATTCCAACTCTTTACTGATGTAAGCTTGATGGCCCTGAAAAGGCCCGTTTTATTGAAGAGGACATCCATGGCCACTTACGCTTGGCGTGTTTAGTGTAGGTGACAGCATCACGGACCTCATTTTCCAGGAACACCTTCAGCACACCTCGTAGATCAGACCGGAGATACGTTTGACACCACCACGGCGAGCCAGACGACCGATGGCGGTTATCTCGAAGAACTTTGCAATGACGCTTGGCGCCTCCTTTATCAGAACTTTTCCTCCTTTGCCACGACAAGTCAATTGTTGCTTGTTATGTGTGAATGAGTGGACTAGCCACCACCTTCCTACTGCTACTATTGCTGTTCACCACGCCGTCCGAAGCAAAAATGAGCTAATGCCATACAGCAGCGCTCTTTTATATCTTTTCAGGTTAAAGCGGAATGATGTGCAACCAAGTGGTATAAAAGCTACAAAGACTCCTCCCATTATGAGTAGTTTGCTATAAAGAAGCGACACTGGCTCTCTTCCTTTTGTGTACACGGCGAATGATAACGACCCAAATTTGAGTTTAGTTCACTCATAATCGCCAAAGGTGCAGGAACTCAGCGATGAGTAAATTTGTCTTATGGTTTCCTGTGGAAAACCTAAAAAATCTGCCAGAAAATGAGGAAATAGACGAAAATTTTATTCAGTCTCGGAGTAGTACCAATAGACTGAGTGAATCCAATCTCTCTGAAATTGGGGAATTTTTCCCTGGAAAATCATGGAAAAACCTGGGAAAACATGAGGCAAATTTACTCATCACTGAGGTTCCTGCACTTTATTTCTTATTTCTGAGATAACTAAACTCAAATTTGGGTCGTTCTCATTCGCCGTGATATCACCTTGAAAAATATCGGCGCCGGTGGTTAGCGTGATTACCTCTCACCCCAGCAGGTCTGGGACCAATCTCAGTCGGTGCCACCGGCATGTTCTAAGGCATAACATCTCTGATCACGCCTTTCTTCGGGAAGTAAAGCCGTTGGTCCCCGGTTGAGTTGATGGGTCGATTGTTAGGGTCCAGGTGTGAGAGCTGCCTCCCTGGCGTCGGTAGCATTGAAGCTCAGTACGGAAAACAAATCTCGCGTCACTTTTCAATAGGTCCTATCTACATTGATCGATTCTCTTCATTGACACTCTCTTTCGAAAATAACTCGGCTTCACTAATGTTTCCTGCCGTCTTCGTCGAATTAGATGCTAGATTGTTGCTTCTTTGGAGGCTCGGAGGCGAATGCCACTTTGACTTGTTTCGTCTACTTACTACTCTCTGACGACTGTACTGGGGAAGCAGCATATGCATGTGGGTAATTGATGGATTTGTTAGTTAATTCGACGCTTTTGGAAAATGCTGGATATTTGCCAGTTTTTCAATAGTTTCTTGTTGAAAATCAACATTCGAAAGCATTGTTATCGATGCGTAACCATATTTCTGATCGATTGGTGATAAAATTATTGAAATTGGACCAGGGGCAGCTGAGTTATTAACGTTGAAAATCTTTCTTAATTTGTTACATGTTCCATTTTCGGTTTTCACAAAGTGTACCCCCATATAGAAATCATAGTCGTAGTCCTACGTCAAAATATCTCAAAAACTAACAAAAAAACACATCGCTGATTTTTGCATCTGTTGTGAAAAAAAAGCCTTAATTTTCAAGGAAAAATATAAAAACAAATTGCGCCCTATGTCTACAAACCATGAAAACCATAAAAAAAACATATACAATCAATGTTTTTCAATACAAAATCCCAATATAAAAAACTCATTTTTGAAAAGATCGATGTTTTGAACCAACCTAACATTGATCAGCGTGAAATGGTCACCCTAATGACTAAATAAAAAATGCGGGTCTAATATTTTGCGATAACAAAAGTATCAATTTTTATGAAATTCTGAGCACCCCAATATTGTTTTGCTATGGAATGGTTGTACAATTAGGATCAAGTACGCGATCCACTTTTTTTTTCTTGAAATCAGATCTGAAAGTTTTTTTTAATACTTTGAATGATGAGAACTCAGAACCTTGGATATGATTTAAAGTTCAACTATGTATAATATGGGTATGATTTAACTGTCCGAACTAGAGATCTGAAAAAATTCTATCAGCCCCAGATTGTTTCAAAGAACATTCAGAAATCAATCTAACACTTTTTATTTTATGTTTAGTCTAGTGACTCATTTGGCTTAATGGCACTTACACCAAATTGACAAGCTCTGCAAATGCTCCGAGAACTTTACGATAAAGGCAAGCGTAAAACTCCAGCAGGGACGCAATGGCCAAAAAAGACGATCTAAGACATTTAAACGGTACTCACCTGTGACGGCTTCCACGATCGCGTGCACATGCTGCCTCAGCCCGTCTATCCGGTGGTCCTCCCCGTGCCAGGGAGCCGTAATCTGCGTCAGAACCGACACTGCCTCCCGGAATTCAGGCTCACTCCGCTCGTGGGACTTCTGATCGGCCAGAATATCCCGCAGAATCTCCACCCCGTCCGCCTTCTCCAGCTGCCTTATCGTTTCCGTCGTCGAACACACCGTTGCCAGAGCTCTCAAAGTCAACGCCCTGATCGACGAAAACTTGCACTCAATGCACACGATCAACAGTGCCCGGACCGTCCCATTCGAGATGAAGGCATCGTTCAGCGAAGCCAACCCTTGGAAGTCCAAATTGGACAGCATCGAAACGTAGCTCAGATTCGACCGCAGAATCAAATCACACTTGGAGTCCTCGATCGTGTCGACGATCACCTTGACCAAATTTTTGAAAATCAACCGAATAGTAATCAGGAAGTACCGCTTGATGATCTGGACTTCCTCTTCCACCGATCGGTAGTCGAAATCCTCCCCATTGGCTGCCGCAATCCTCAGATCCGTCGTCATATCGACCAGCGATTGACTGTTCTCCTGGAACTTTTTCAGATCCGCCCGCTCCGTCGAATCCTTCCCGAAGTAGTCGTTTGATTTCTGCTTCTGAATGAATTCATAAATGTTGGCAGCCAGGCTCTGCACCAACGGTGCCGCTTTTTGGTAGATCTCCTTCTCGTCGTCTTCGTCTTCTTCCTCCTGTTGCTGTTGGTAGCGTTTGATTGAGGCGAACACTTTTTCGACCTTCTCGAATTCTCCCTGCAGGGAAATGACCTTGGACTGAAGATGGCGGATCAGTTTCACCGCGGTTGCCGAAGTCATCTTGATGTTCCGAGTGGCTTCCACGCTGATCGATTTAGTCTGCAGGATGGACATGACTTCACTTTGGTAGGAAAACCTGAGTCCGTCGAGCCACGATTGGACGGCGGGGGTGTGCCCATTGAGCAGAGGGTTGTCGTACTCGGTGAAGGTCTGTTCGGCTTTGGAGGAGAGACGATGGTTGGGGTCTGGGTCAGGTTCTTCGTAGAAGTTGTCGATCAGCTTGGTGGGACGTAGCTTGGTGGGACTGCGTTGCGTTCGAGTCGGAGTTGGGGGGAGTGAGCGGTAGAACTTTGGCGGGTACATGATGGGAGTTGAGGTCCCGTTCGGGTAGAGTTCAGCGTAGGAGGGGAGTTCTTTGTCCCGGGTGGGAATATTTTCGCCGCATTTCGAGCGGAGATTGTTGTTGCGGTCGGGTGAAACGTACCCAAGGAATACGGTTTCGTTGTTGTAGGATGGGGGTGATTTGAGGATGCTTTTTGGAGTTTTCAACGCCGACAGACTGACGTCCTGCGCTAGAGTTTGGTTAAGGATGCTCGTTAGCTCACTGCTATCCAGCGAGATCATCTCCTCTTCGGAGTCTCGCAACTGGTGGTTGAGGTTTCGCTTGACTCGACTGCATTTGGTTATTACTCGACCACGCTTGAGGGAACTTCCACTGCTTCGAGTGGGACAGTGGCAAGATGACGACAGCGATGAAGGTCCCGTCGACGATGGGCAACCATCTTCTTCGGTGGTATTGAACTTCCCGCTCAGTTGACTACCGTCGAGGGGCGATGTATTATCAAAGTTGAGGCTATCTATTTTGGACACCAGGTCCTCGCATGGATCTGCGGGAGAAAGCGTTGGCGAGTGGGGTTCACTGTACGATATTCGTCGTGCGGTAATTTCATCGCGAGCTATCTCCGGCGCAGGTCGTCGAATTACGGTCGGTGGGGTGGACACTTCACTGGAGATGGAAGGCGATCGCTGGAAGAGCTGCTCGTTGATGGTTCTCTTTGGTGTCAATTTGTCCGGTGAGGATTCATTGAAATTCTTACTATTTGAGCTGGTATTGCTATTTATCGATGGCATGTTTGGTGAGAGTTCTGTGTCCGAAAATCCAGAGTCCTGTGGTCGAATAATAACCATTTAAGAATCGATGCTAAAGCGTGGGATGCGTAACAAAAACTCACCTGACTTTTGTGACTAGCCGGGCTGCCCTGACGGTTGGCCTCATTCCAAACTGTGCTGCCACTCCTGGCAGATCCGCTACTGTTGGTGCTACCGGCACTGGTGTTCACATTGCCATTGATTTGCTTTTCGGGCGTCGTCTGCACCAGCAGTTCCTCTTCCTCCTCCAAATCCTGAAAACTGCTCGGCTGCGAAGGCCTCAGTGACGAAGGCTGCCGCCCCTGCAGTTGATTGTAGTGAAAATAATATCCACTACCCATGGCGAGGGCATCCCCGTAGAAGGGATTATCTGGCACACTGTTACCGTTGCCATACCAAACTCGACTCTGGGAGCGTTGAAAGTTCGAACGTGACATCTGAAAGGAGAAGAAAAATTCGATCAACAGACGTATGGGCATCCATTTCACGGTCAGCAAACAAGTGCCCTGCGGTATAATCAATCATGGAACACTTGAAACCAGGCTACCAAGCAGAGGGGGGGGGAGGAGGGGAGCCTGGAGAAGGTAATCCGGTAAGCCGAGGCAATCCAGAAGACCACCACCAACCGTTGCAGGAAGGCGCAAATCTGGTTAAGGGTATCGAATTTCCACCGCACTTGCTAATGACATACATCCGTATCGATTTGTCGTCTGAAGGAACGAAGGAAGGAATATGTGGGTAGGTATATGTAAAGTGAAACAACAACACATGATACAAAATCAATAAAATTAATCACCATTCAATCGGAGCCAGGATTACAATCAACGCTGGATTGGATGCTGCTGGGGGGGAGGGGGTGGATGCGTTCCAGCTTATTGATGTTGGCAGGTTCGTGACCATGCAAGATGGTAGTATGTAGATTAGTTAAAAAGGATCACTGGTGGAGTTAGGTGGGGCAAACACATGTTTTATGGATTCATATGGCATGGCTGGTCGTGGGTATATGGGGCCTCTCTTAGCTCAGTCGGTAAAGGCGCAGCTACAAAGCAAGACCATGCTGGAGGTGACTGGGTTCGATTCCCGGTTCGGTCTAGGAATATTTCGGGTTTGAAAATTTCTCGACTTCCCTGGGCATAGAAGTATGATTGGACTTGCCCCACAATTATACCAATGCAAAAATGGTACAGGCATCAAAAGTTCTCAATTAATAACTGTGGAAGTGCATCTAGAACACTAAGTTGAGAGCACGCAATAAGCTAATATGCAATATGCAATAAGCTTGAAATGCGAAGAAGAATAAGAAGAAGAAGGTAGTGGGTATGTGATGTAATAGTAGTGACTTTAGTGACTAAAATAATTAAAATAGTTGCCAAATAGAGACAGTAGAAAAATGGCCAATAGTGACATTTATTGATCGGAAAGGTATGGTCCCAATCAGTGGACAACAATGCCTTAGCCTGATTGGTAAGGTCAGTAAGAAAAGATTGTCAGTTGGATGTTTTGATCATCTTTACCATCTTCGAGATAATTGGGTTTAAACACTAGTTTTTCAACGAACTAACAAAAATGGTGGACACGTGACCTCAGACCTTAATACAACATAACATACCATAACATAACAAACATATAGGGGAAATGGCTCTAATGTCAGCCTATCAATTTTATCTAGATGAACGCGTCATTGGGACGGTACTAATGGATATTTAGTAAAATTAGTCGATTTATGTATGGGCCCACATTAGGGGCATTTAGGCCGACATTACATCCATTTCCCCTATGTAAATAGTTTCAGGTTACAATTATTTACAACTCAACAAAATATAAACAAATTTTTCAAATAAATATGATGAGTGGCCAAAAATAATATGGATATGATTTAACCGCCTGAACTAGAGATCTGAAAGAACTCTAACAGTCCTAGATAGTTTCAAATAACAGTCAGAGATCAATCTATCACTATTTTTGTTTTTGGTCTAGTGACTCATTCGGCTTTATGGCATTCGGCCCAATAATTCATTCGGCCTACTAGCATTCGGATTAATGGCATGTGGCTAAATGTCATTCGGTCTACTGGCATTCAGCCTACTGGTATTCGGCCTACTGGCATTAGACCTAGCAGCATTCGGCCTACTGTCCTAACACCTAATTAACTCAATCTGCAAATTCCAGACCAACAATTGAAAACGCCTCAACTCCATTTTGTAAACAAACCTTAGTTAGGCCATTTTCTCGTGAACCGAAACCTACAT
Source organism: Ochlerotatus camptorhynchus (assembly GCF_037179485.1). NCBI lineage: Eukaryota > Metazoa > Arthropoda > Insecta > Diptera > Culicidae > Ochlerotatus > Ochlerotatus camptorhynchus. The sequence continues at coordinate 43,972 of NW_027041285.1, read as the reverse complement.
TCACAAATCTAAAACACAATCGGGTAGAGGAGCATTTCCCCTACCTGTTCATTTGGTTGGTTTGCGTTGGCGGTCCTCGGTTCGCGACAAAATGGCCTTACAAGGTTTGTTTACAAAATGGAGTTGAGGCCTTTTCAACAAAATAAGTTCCGATTTTTGGCATAATTTTGCCCACTGTGCGTCAGAGCAGATAGCCTAGTCAGTAAAGGTACAGCACTACCAAGATAGAGGCAGCGGGTTCGATTCCCGATCCGATCAAGGAAATCTTTTGAGATGGAAATAAGAATGCAAGATAGAAAAACAAAGGTGTCTAGATGACCATTAAATTTTTTGTGATCAGTGCTGCAAAGTCTCGACACTACATGGTGATATTGACAATTCCGGAGAACTTCAAGATTAGGGCGTAATTGCTTTTGTAAACAAACCGATCAATCACTGATTTCTCGCGAATTAAAGCTCAATCTAAAAAACAAACACCACAAACAGGTAGAGGAATGATTCCTCCATCATTTGGTATAGTTTGTTTGCAAGATTGAGCAAGAAATCAGCGATTCACGTGTTTGTTTACTAAAGAAATTACGCCAAAATCTCAAAGTTCTCCGGAATTCTAACTCTCTAACAGCTAACAGTCATTGTCAAGGCAAACCATGTCAATTGTCAATGACAATGCTGTCAGCGACGAACATTCGTACATTTTTCTATTATCTAAATTTTTGCAACAAAATTAAATGACTTAAGTAACACAATTACATGTAGCCGTTAAAGTGAACAAGCATCTACGTCCTGAACTGCTTAGATAACAATAATGTGACACAGAATGCATGAAAATACACTTTTTGCTACAAGGTGAATCTTTGTCATTGACGAAAAAATGAATGAGATTTTGACGAAGGTTTGCTTGAGGATCAAGTCTGTCAGTGACTATGTGAATTTTTTTTTGTCAAGACGTGAAAGTCTGTCAATGACAATGACAAATCTCAGCACTGGTTGTGATTTTTAAACTTTGGACCTCAAACAGCAGTAAAAAGAAGTTCAATATTTTGGCTCAGTTTTGCTCACTGTGCACTGTTGGAGTTCCTTAAAAACTGGTTATTCTAATGTCAAAAATCACAACCAACCGATTGGTGATAATTTCTTCGAAGGCAGATGATGGGAAGTAGCCTATTTTGCCCCTTACCCCCTAGATTGTACGGCGATTTCCTCTGATCCATGGTAAATGTTGGAAAAATAGGGCACCTTAGACCACTTCCTGTCATCTTCGCACGATGAAATTATCACCGATCGATTTGTTTTTTACATAAGAATACTAGTTTTCAAGGACCTAACACAGTGGTAAAAATCAGATCCGTATTTTGGCTCGATTTGACCCATTGTGCGACGTCTTCCAGGTCTGAAATGACTAAGGCTTGTACTCGAAAAAAAAATGCACCATTTTTATCCGTGTGTAACTTTTTTATCCGTGGGTAAAAATTGATGAAAATCTGGGTATAACTAGTTTGGAGTGGATTGTTTACATGTGCAAAATTTCATAACAATCGGTTCAGTGGTTATTGAGATGTCATCGAAATAAGAAGAAAATCGCCGGAGAATTTTGCGCGCCGTCATGGAAAATCTGACTGCGATCATGAGATGGATCGGAAGACAACTGGGAATCACCCATACAACTGTGTCTCGGTGGTAAATTGGTTAAAGGAGTCCCAGAAGACCGAGCGGCGGGCTGGAAGTGGAAGAAAATCGAAGACAGCTGACCCTGTGAAGGCCCGGAAGGTGTTGGATTATTTCAAGCGTAGTCCGAACCTTTCGATTCGCGACGCAGCTCTGAAGGCAAAGTGTTCCGCCTGGTTCATTCAGCAAACCATGAAACGAGGTGGGTTTCGTGTATTCAAGGTCCTGAAGGCACCGAACCGGCGTGATCAACAAAACACGGCGGCCAAATCCCGCGCAAGGAAGGTGTATCGAGAGTGGTTAATGAAACCGATGTGACGACGAAACCTACATCAAGGCAGACGCAAAGCAGATACCGGGGCTGGAGTTCTACGTTGCCAAATCACGGTTTGATGTTCCGGAAGACATAAGGAAGAAGAAAGTGGACAAATTCGCCAAAAAATACTTGCTCTACAGAGGCTAGACATTATTTTGGCCGGACCTGGCATCATGCCATTACGCGCGATCGACGTTGGATTAGTACAGAGACAATAACGTTGTTGTTGTACCGGTGGAAAGATTTTGGGCCATAATGAAGGCTAAAGTTCGAAAATCGTCCAAGGTGTTTAAGAACGAGCTGGAGTTGAAGAAAGAATGGATGAAAGTGACCAAAAAGGTCGGCTCCACCATTGAACAAAATGTAATTAGGGGTCTTAAGGGAAAGGTGCGGGCTTTCAGCGATGGAAAGGAAATTGAATAAAGTAATAATGACGAAGCATAATCCATATGCATTAGTTCATTCCCTGAAAGTTTCAAGAAAATCCGACTTATAATAAATTTTTGGCGAACACTTTTGTCTGGTGCATTTTTTTTTTCGAGTACAGGCCTTATTTGAGGTATGCTTCTTCGCTACCATTAAAGGTTGAACACGAAAAAATCCAGGCACATTAAAAATGCTAACATTGTGTCATTTTTTTTTTAGCATTTTGACGTAAGATCACCGACGAACCGACGTGACAGCTCATAGAAGCTACTTGCAAAATTTTGCTCAAGACGCCATATTTAAAATACGTTAAACGCTACCGCCATCTACTCATCCGATCGCGTCATATCATGAGCAAGGACACGAACACACGTAGAATTTATATTGCCTTGGTTTGCGTCTCACCTCGTTTGACAGATATGATCGCCCGTTGGACAGATCAAATCACACATTTGATAAATCGAATTGTGGGCAAACGAAATGCTCCAGTGGCATGTAGGCTTGTCAGTGATAGGATTATGTCTTTCGACAACAAATTTGGGGGTGCAATTTAAAAAAAATCAAAATCGACAGCGTTACGAAAAGTGGTTAGGATTTGACCACTTTCAACTCTGTCAATAGCTAATGGACTTTAATTCTAAACAAGCCAATCGATTGAGAATTTTTCTACGAATATGCTAAAATGAAAACTTAATCAGTTTTCAATAGGCCGCCATTGGAAATTACACAAATCTCGATGAACATTTCAAAAAGTCCTATCTGATTTTATCGACTGTCTTCATCGACTTTCTCTTTTGATAACCACGCCTACGCAAACATATTTCGTGCTCTTTTTGCCACACAGTTTGATAGCAGAAGTTATTGTCTTGCGCTTAGAACTTTGAACACAGCAAGGAATGCTTTTGAAATTGAGTGATGAAGAGAATCGATGCATGCAGATAGGACCTTTTGGAATGTTTATCTAGAAATGCCTAACTGTTGCAATAGTGATCAAAATTAACACCGATTGCCTGCAAAAAGTGGTTTCCCTAACATAGTCGCCGAATATTGATACCGAGCACGTAATCCTACGTCAAATCTACGGTTGTGTTAATTTGTTTACATCATTGCTTCGCCGGAGAGTAAGTACGCCGTGATTCGATCCTGCACGCTCAAAACAAAAATCCGGGTCCAGCCGGAATAACCGGAAGAGTGCCCTTGAAGAATGTTAAATCAAAAACTACAAGGGACAGCCCTATGGGGTTGTACGCAATGATGACGTAGGACTAAGTGGTCTTATACTAATAATATATGTTATTTGTTAACTGCAGTAGGAGCTTGGGTTTTGTGTAGGAATAGGAATTTGAGCGGGGTTCTCTCTGTTTATACTCTTTAGTATGACTATGATTGCCCTGATATGAATTTTAGTTGGAAAATATTCAGAAATTTAACTCTTTTGGACAGCTGGATCAGCAAATCGGCCGGACAATCTCATATTCTTCGGTTCAATAATTCGGCACTCGCAAGAGTCTCGGTCCGTCTGCTGCTGGACAGAGGTTGAACGGCCGCAGAATATAAGTGGCCATCCAGCTAAAGCTCCTCCCCTTTTTAGTTTTTCTCGTTAAACTTCTTCTCTCAACAAGTTGGTAAATCTTAGCCTTTAGCAGAAGGACGTTTACCACTTTTTCCGGTGAATTTATGATCCTGTTTCACGTCATGGTTCTTCTCTATGCCTGTTCAGATAAATTAGTACTTTTATTTATTTTCCCTACTGTGCTCTGCGCTAAATCGAACGAATATAAATAAGAAGGTATGTCGGTTACGCGCTCGAATAATTGAAAATTCGATAAATATTTAATCGAATAGCTGGAAAAATCTTTTCGATTATCCGTTAATTGAATAATTGGACTTTAAGACATCCCTAGAAAATAGTGTAATTTCATTTTTATACCTGTGATCTTGACATTTTTACCTAGGGGATGAGTACTTAAGGGGGTTAGATTTTGATAGGTTCTTTACTGTGAATGACACTGATGAAGACTGCAAATTGTGGTCGCAATACGTATCTATCATGGATACCACAATTAATTAAGTGGAACTAAATGGATGATAATCTTTGCACTCCTCTAACAACCCAATTTCATTACTTCAATGTAATTTCATGTTTTTTGTCGGTCCTTCAAAAATGTCTAACAGCAGAATTGCAACTAGCAAGTGTAACCCAAGAACCAAAAGTGGTGCGATGCTAGTTTTCATTGCTATGACGATGACTGAATTAAGGGGCTTAGAAACAGAGGGGTAAAAGTCAATTCTCTTCATCGATTAACCGTCAAGTTATTAACGAAACAGAAAGTCGATGAAGAGGATCGATCAAAATCACTTGCACCCCTGCTTCCAGTGTGCAAAATTTTACGCAATTGCATCCTCCCTATTTGCACACGCCCGAAGATCGGAGGTGAATGCCACTTCGACTTGTTTCGTCTACTATCGACTCTCTGATGGCAGTGTCGGGGAAGCAGCAATACTACATCGACATGTTTCGTCTAGAAACGATTCTTTGATGACTGTGTTGGGGAAGCAACATAGGCATGTAGGTAATTGGTGGATTTGTTAGTTATTTTGACGCTTTTGGACAATGCTTGACATTTACAACTTTTTCAATAGTTTTTTTGTTATTGAAAATAAACGGTCGAGAAAGCTCTGTTATTGATGCGTAGAAATATTTCTGATCGAATGGTGATAAAATTATTGAAATTGGTCCAGGGGCAGCTGAGTTATTAACGTTCAAAATCTTTCATAGTTTCGTTACATGTTCCATTTTCGGTTTTCACAAAGTGTACCCCCATATGGAAATCACAGACGTAGTCCTACGTCAAAAGAAATCGAAATTCCTAGCTAGCGATCTGCAGTTGCGGGTTGAAAAGCGAAACTTTCGTTACTTCTGGGACCATGAACCAGCCAATTTATCAGGAGGAGTGCCTACGGAAGATACTACTGCCATTTCTGGAGCAGCATGAGGTGGATTGCTTATTTTGGCCGGACTTGGCAAGCTGCCACTGCTCAAATTCCACCAAACAGTGGTACATCGAAAATGGCGTCACAGTGGTTCCCAAGGAGATGAATCCGGTCAATACTCCGGAGCTAAGGCCAATTGTGTCAATTGTGATGCACATACTGAAGAAAAAGGATGGAGCTGCAATTAATCTGAAGGATTACGGGCGGAAATGGAATTTGGCAGTTAAACAAGAGGGAATAGGGCTCGTGCAAAATATTATGGGCCGTGTACCAAGAAAAGTTCGAACAATTGCCTATAGTAAGAAGGAAGATTGAAACAATGGTCTTACAATGAGGATAATACTTACTAATGTATAGCTGTTACATTGAACTATGAAAAATGAAACGCATTTCCGTGTCCGAACTTTTTCGTGTTCAACCTTTAACTGCATATTAGGATAAAGCATTTGAGATCTAACTACAAACGGCGATCTCACCTCAACAAATATTTACCACCCATATTTTTCTACTTACAGGTTGTAATTTTGCAAACGACCTCGGTCAAAAATTATCCACCACTCCAGCTTCCTAAGCTCGCTCCACCTACGGCAGTAGTGAAAAATAACCATCTCCACCCACTCGCCGTTCCGAGTCTAGTGAATCCCTTTGCCGCTATTTGACTTTACTGTTGCTTGGACTCGGCAAACAAACGCAACAGGAAAAATTGTTTCCCTCCCGTCATATGCGAACTTGATGCGGCAAATATTTGCACACCGGTTGGATGGTCGGTCGGTCGGTCGGTCGGTTGTTGAAGCTGGCGTCTTGGTGGCGAGCGTCCAGATCCGGAAAGGCCTTCCTGCGCTCTTGTTTGGAAAGTTTACCTTGCTTGACATCCATCCCGTCCGTGTCGGTTGGGTTGATGGCACTGGCAGCGGTCATATTTACAACATCCCGATGATGAAGTCCACCCGGAGCTTTGTCCGCTCTCAACAGGCACCACGTGTCGCCCGTTTGAGACGGTCAAAGTTTTAAATTTATCGGTTTTGTTGTTTGAAATGGGTTGACTAGGTCGATGTGGGAGGAAGTCCTACTGACCGGAAAGGGAAATAGTTTGACGTGACTTTTCGTTTTACGGTCAGTTTCCGGTTAGGGGGTTTCCCCTCTGAGGCATTCCTGAAGGGTAGTCCATTTATGTTTGGTTGGGGTTGACCTTTTCGGGGATAACTCGCAAATGTATTCATCGATTAACCTTTTTGGGGAGTGACAAATTGCTAGAAAGGACTATTCTATGGGGGAAGGTTCGCTAATGTGTTGCAAGTAATTGTATAAGAATTCAGCTAGAAAGTGCTAAGTTGGTTGGCAGTTGAGCTATTTGTCACCAACGAACCAACCGAAGCAAGAAAAATTCCTATTCACGGACAAAGAACACAGCAACAACGATAGATACGATGGAGCATTCCGGATAGATACAATTGCATTCGTCGACAGCATCAAAGTTCAAAGCGAAGGCAAAAGCGAAAGGAAGCGAGTGGACACGTGTTTTGCGTTCGCCGTTTCTGTTGCAAATTTCTTTTGTCTTGAAACACTACGGAAATGCCACCAAGCTGGGCCACTATCTTGCATCCATATACATATGTAAGGAGGGTGTACCAATCGTCTATTACTCAGCACGTAAGTAACATCATCTATTAGATGCTGTTGCTTTCCATGTTTCCAGTTAAAAGTTCCTGTTGATGTTTACATACGGGACGCTGAATGAAGCAGCTGTTTGTCGTTTAGACGGGTGGCTACCGTGTATGAATGACTAAGTAGAAGTCGGTATGTCGCATGAATGATGATTCACGCGAGAGGAAAAACAGAAGCTTGTTGCCGTCTTTTGTTTACGTTTGAAGTGTTGTGAATTGGATCGATTCATCAATATCGGTGGCAAAGACGGTGCTCAGATGATTTAGGTACCAGTCAGGCACGTACCGGGAAGTAGTTGTTTGCTTTTCGTAAGGCGAGGAATTATCGTCTGTTTCATCCATATACGGAAGCATTTTGACGAGTCAGTGAGACAAGGTTGAATGTAATTCGAGCATGTGAACAGAAAATAATCTGGAATTCGAGCAATGACTCAAAATAAATGTTTTTGCTTTTATTTTGGAGATGTTAAATTCTTCAAAACTCGAAACTTAAAGATTGCTTTGAGCATGATGTTCTAGGGTATTGCGCTAGGGTAGAGCGCTACTTCGTCGTAATCGCCCATTTCCGTTCTATCGATCAGAAAAGATCAATAATATCAATGATTTCAACGTGCACAAATCAATAATAGGTTTGTTACGATGCGCTAGCTCATTAGCTACAACATAAATCCTGTTAGAGCGCATCTAGTATGAATATTTATGCTCATTGTTCTCAAAACAAAAGAAGCGCTCCTAGCGAATCCCCTTTTTCTACGTTTATCCGTAGGACGAAGAAAATCTAATGGCGTTTCAATGCGTTAGGACGGAATTGAAACTCGTAGAACGAATTTAGAATCAAGAAGCAGTGTTAGATTTTAGACAATATCTCAACAATTTGTGACTCTTTATCAAATCCAACGGTACGTATGGAAAGGTGAATAAATTTGCAAGTCATCTTTGACAGAAATATTCCATTTTTTGTTTAAACTCGTTCAGAAAAGAGAGGTAAAGCGCGGGTTGTGCTTAGTAGGACGGAAATTAGATCAAAACCCCTACATAAAATCAGTGATGAACAATTTGATAAAGTATTTTAATTGGGTTGTTAGCGGAACTAAAATAAAACAGCAAAAAAGGTTGCCTTCCATTTAATTCCACTTAAGTAATTTTGGTATCCATGACTAATACGTATTCACTTTAATTACTTTACGTAGGTGGAGTACTCGCCAACGCGAGAACGAAAGGTGACATGACCAATTCCGGTGATTATCAGATAGATCTTCTTCCGTTGTGCCTTGATGCTCTACGAAAAGCGTTCTGAGATGAAACAGCACTCGCTGCCTGAATCCAGGAGTGCCCGAGCGATGTGTTCCACCCCGTTGTCGTCGATTACGATGATGACCGCAGTAGCAAGGAGAACAGATTTTTGTTTGCGATCAGCGGTAGCACAACTGATCGACTCGCCAACCATTAATTGCCAATGTGACGTATGTATAGCTGCTCGTGTAACATTGCCAAATCTATGCGACTTACAAAATAAGTCAAAGAAGCGTGGGAGGCCTTCAGCGAAGGAGGTCTCCAAAAAGATGCGCACTTCAAAATTATGTACGGCATGTTTTTCGGAAATTTCCAAAGGCAAACGGCATTCATGTGCCCTCCTTGAACAACACAATAACCTTCTGCAGCTTGTGCAAGGTGAACAACCACGAACCGGCGATTCAATTGTTGCATCGTATCTGAGGGAAAACCGTTCTGATGAAGATGGCTCCGTAACTCTTGCTAACATTAGCGGACGTCCTTCCCGTTGGGTCATAGTAATAAAATTCTATTTATTGATGACTTGTTCCTAATACAACCCAAATGCAATTTAAGCACAAGGAAAACATTGCAATTAAGCAGTGTCCTCCGAGGAATGGACATCGAAGTCAAGGAGTTCTTTTCTGTTACACATCTTCCGTTCGAATTTGAGCAAACCAGTAAGGGGTCTTCTCCAAGAGTCTTGATGAAACCAGTCATATATTGTAACGACGTGAAGGCTTTAATCGAGTATATTGAGCATGAAAGATTTCTATCTAATACCGATGTATTCTATAAGATAGGAGCAGATGGGGTAGGAGGCTCATTTCAGATTACGTTATCTATCGTTGAAAAGGAGCAAAACAAGGGGAACGGACCTAAAGATACAGGAGTGAAGAAGTTGTTTCTTTTTGCAATAATACCGAGCATTCCGGAAAAGTACACCAATATTGTACAAATTTGGTCGACACTTCTCGCGTTGGACAAATTGGAAGCGGTTGTCGCAGGTTACCTAAAAATCATCAATCTTTTGCTAGTATCATGGGTCACAGTTCAACTTATGCTTGTACATATTGCTGCACAAGTAAGTCCATGCTTTCTCAAGAGAACAAGGTTCCAGGGACTTACTTACTTAAGGGTCCTGTGCACCACCAGCAGTGCAAAGGGCCAACGTGAAAGACTTCCATCCTGGGCGGCTGCTCGCTTTTGCCTTGACCTGGGCCCAGGTCAGATTCCTATCGACTTGCTTAATTTCCTTATTGAGGCTCCGCCGCCATGAGCCCCTGGGTCTGCCTCTGCTGCGAAGTCTTGCCGGATTCCAATCCAGCGCTTGCTTGCAGATTTCGTTTCCACCCCGTCGAAGTGTGTGGCCGACCCACCTCCACTTTCGCTCTCGAATTTCTGTTGCTATCGGCTTCTGATGATATCGACGATGGAGCTCGGCATTCGAATTATATACCGCAGGCATCGGTTGATGAAGACCTGCAGCTTTTGAGTGTTCTCCGCTGATACACACCACGTCTCGCTGGCGTATAACAACACAGATTTCGCGTGCGAGTTGAAAATTTGGATTTTGGTGCGTTGACTTATCTGGTTGGATCTCCATACGTTTCGTAAACTCGCAAAGGCAGCCCTAGCCTTCTTGATTCGTGCACCTATGTCGCTCTTGGTCCGGCCATCCGACGCTATTTGGCTGCCAAGATATTGGAAACTTTCGACCTTCTCCACTGCTTGCCCCGTTACCGTAAAGTTGGAAGGGTTGCCCGTGTTGATATCCAACGATTTGGTCTTGTTGACGTTGATGGTGAGACCCGCCGCTGAGGAGCGTTCGGCTAGGTCATTGAGCTTACTCTGCATATCAGGTTCCAGGGACGTTGGACTTAATAAACACAAGCTACGTAAAGTGGAAGAGTGGGAGCTCCTAATCAAAGAACTGTTCTGCTTTGTCCACCACCCGTGCTCCTTATCGTACTTAGGATCATAAACGTCATTTACATTTAAAGCTGTTGATCCAACAACTGCTGAACAGTGGGTGAAGCTAAGTTCATGTCAACGTCATAGCAAGTATGGCTCTGCATGTAGAAACTGCTACAAATTACTGGAGAAGAGAACTTTGTGCAAATCTGATGGACCACGCAGTATTTTCAGAAATTTAACTCTTCTCTTATTATTATTCACTTAATTAAGCGACTATTTGTTGGTACTTGACCGTTTTGCTGAGGTGTTCAAAGCTTGCCATCAAGAAAATTTAATTTTTGGATATCTTCAGAGAATTGAAGAATTTGCAGAGAGCTGGAATCAGGCAGGACTACCAAATAGCTCCAAGTTCCATATCTTACGCTTCCATGTTCCAGAGTTCTGCAACTTCGTAGGATCAGAGTTGGAGCTATATGGCGAACAGATCGGTGGTGTGGTGTGTACTTGAAAAGGTGTGCGTGCCGAGAGTAAATGGAGCCATATGAAAAAAAAGGCTTGCTCTGCCAGGCTGCTGTGCAGCTGTGAATCTGGTTGGAGGAAAATATGCATGGAAGCTTTTGGAATACACTTCTGGACAGTATGTGGTCGGGATACATACATGTATTGATTTGATGAGTGTTCCAGTTGAGGTTTGTATCATGATTTTCGTTTGCTTCCCAGCGCGTTTGTTCTGTTTGTAAAGTGCACCCCATAATTGGTGAAGGGAATTTGAATGGAATATTAAGTGATTATTTAAATAAATTTGAACTTATTTTATTTCACACTAAAAATCAAAACTTAAAAGCGTTATGAGCAAAAGAATTAAGCCTTTCTAAACAAGCTAGATTAAATGCTGTGAAAATAATAATAACAAACTTTGCATTGTATCAATTCAATGCACATGAATTTTTATTAACGTCGATCAAACAATCCATTGAAGCTCCCCTCAGTGTTTTTTGACGTTTGACGCTAACTGGGCTGCGTTTTTTGTCCAGTTCGCGAACAAGTACTGTATTAAAATTGCTTGATCCGGTTTGAAAAACATTGTTAACTGCTTTCGGGGGCATCATTTTATTTGAATTGATTTTTACACGGGTTAATATTTATTTATCACCGTCTTCGACTAGTCGTACAGACTGAACTATTTTACTTATAAACTAGAAATTACTACTAATCCTATTTCTAAAAACGTTTTTAGTCAAGTTAAAATCAAATTCGTCACAGATAACATTGAACAAGCGAAGACACGAATCAAAAGGGTTGTTGTAGCCGTAGTTTGTTCTGTGGTATGGGACTGCTATTGAAGCCGAGCTCCGAAGCCGTCGAGGAGGAATGTTGAGCGGGATCTGTGCGAGAAGTTCAGGGCAATCTATAGATTCTCCAATGACATCGAAAATAAATAGCCGCTGCATCGTTACTCGTCTGACAGATAGTGGTTTCAATCCTATGAGCTTGCATCGGTCAGAATAAGGAGGAAGATTGGTCGGATCGTTCCAAGGAAGTTGTCTCAGTGCAAACCGTAAGAACCTTTTCTGCACCCGTTCAATCGTGAGAACATGAGCTACATAATAAGGGGACCAAATCGGAGCAGCGTACTCCACAATGCTACGAACCAACGAGCAATATAGAGTTTTTAAACAGTGGATCTCGGTGAACTCGGAAGCGTGGCGACGGATGAATCCCAGCACAGAAAAAGCTTTGGCAGTGGTAACGTGTTCGTTGAATCTGAACCTCGAATCGATGGTAACGCCAAGGTCACAGATGGACGACACACGAAGATATCGTCGGTATTAGCTTGTTGTGATGTAAATGGCACGGTGGCTTTAGAGTAACCGTTTTGCTTACTGAGCAGAAGATTACGGGTTAGCACTAATCTATATCAGGCCTCTATTGTAAAAAAATCATTACTGATATAATTCGGGCTGAACGTTAAGGATAAACATATGTTTACATGATATACGACGCACGTTAGAAATTTGACAATAATTTTATTTGTTAATATGACTATATAGAAATAACAGCAACTCGATGATTAAAATCGAGCTCGTTTGCCTAGTGTCAAACGTTTTTGCTTACTGAGCAGGGTTCTATCAAAAGCTCCTTCGTGTTATATGATCGTTAGGACATCAATTCTGCTTATCGTTTACCAAAACGAACCCTCCTGCAAACCCAACCCTCTTATCGAACATCCCAGTGATTCCTCGTGGAAGTGCAGAGGTGTTATCGGCTTCCATTTCCTGGTTTGAGATCACCAGTTTTTACACATTGAGGATGAATGCTAGCCCCAAGCATCGTCTATTGATTCTATGTGTAATAACAGCTGACCTGAGAATAACAGAGTAGCAACCGTGGGCGGTTAATCATGCTCATGCTCATGCTCAGGGTTGGGGCTATATGGCGAATAGGCGTGCGAAACTGTCCATTTTGATTTTGAACTAACAAGGCAGAAGATGAAAGTTCCAGAGATGTCAGAACATTACGACGATCATTAGCTCCGTTCCGTGATTTTATACAACAGTGCTCATTTGTAAAAACTATAGCATATGCGAACAACAAATTACTAGCGGCGCCGGTGGTGTAGTGGTAAGCGTGATTATTATTATTATTATTATTATTATTATTATTATTATTATTATTATTATTATTATTCATCGGACAAACCACGGTCTACATGAATTAACTTACACTAGGCACCCTTAACACTATAGCATTGATCGAAGTCGTTGAATGAAAACATTAATACTAACATTGAAATCAAATAGATAAAAAACTTGGTTGAATTCAACACACATTGCCCTAATAGGTTCATTCTGAGCATAATCGGTCCTCTGAAAGTTAAGCCTCAAGATCTGCCGTTGACGGAGTTGTCTGGATGTAATGCCAAGGTTTATTCGAGAGAGTATGTAGGGAGCGTGAATTTCTCCTAACAGCAGCTTCGCAACAAATACTGCTTTCTGTTGGCTTCGCCTGCTTTCCAGAGTTGTCATTCCTAGCAGGCGACAGCGACTCTCGTACGGTGGTAAATCGTTTGGATTATTCCAAGGCAGGAACCGGAGCGCGTATCTTACGAATCGTGATTGAACTGCTTCTATCCTTTTTATCCAGACCTCGTGGTGAGGACTCCACACGACAGAAGCAAATTCTAGCCCGGAACGTACAAGGGAGTAGTACAGTGATCGTAAGCAGTACGGGTCGCGAAACTCTTTCGAAATGAAGAAGATGAATCCCAGATTTCTGTTAGCCCTAGCGATGATGTTGGAGTAATGATCCCGAAACGTCATTTTGCAATCAAGCTCCACTCCAAGATCCCTGATGCTTGTGACTCTTTCCAATGCTTCTCCACGAATCGTGTATGGCCAGCAGATTGGAGATTTTTTGCGGGTGAAAGATACGGCACAATTTTTCACACTTATAACGAGATGATTCCTGTCACAACAGCCTTCGAAGAGATCAATATACTGTTGAAGCTTCTGGCAGTCTTCTATAGAGATCGTATTATCAAGTACAATTTTAGATCATCTGCATACAAGATTTTACACCCGTCTGGTAGGAGAGAGCAGACATCGTTGAAAAACAGGGAAAATAACAGTAGTCCAAGATTGCTTCGTTGTGGAACTCCTGAGCTGTTGCTGAAAGTGTGCGACTCAAAAGTGCCAAGTTTCATACAAAGACGACGGTTCACAAGGTAAGATTCCATCCATTTGACAAACCGAGTTTCAACTCCTAAGCGTTCGAGTTTTGCGAGCAGGATTCGGTGATTGACACGATCGAATGCGGCTTTTAAGTCCGTATAAATGGAATCCATTTGATGACCATCGTGCATACTTAGAAGGCAGCTAGATGTGAACTGAATCAAGTTAGTGGCAGTGGATCTCCCTGGAAAAAAAAACCATGTTGATCCGGGGATATGTACATCTTAGCAGCACGAATTAGCATGTTGTACACCAGTATCTCCAACAGCTTCGACCCAGCACACAATGATGTTACTCCACGGTAATTTGCGATACCTCTTTTGTCTCCTTTTTTTGAACATCGGGAACATTATCGAATCCTTCCATTTATCGGGAAATACAGAGTCTGAAAGTGATTTATTGCAGATAAATCTCAAGGGCCCACAGACATTCTCAGCACATTTTTTCAGAACGGTAGCAGGAATTCCATCTGGTCCAGCTGACAGCGAAGGCTTCATTTTCCTCAGAGCTGTGAGCACATCCGTATCTGCGATATCACCTACGCGGAAGTTGAGAGCATTCGCTGGAACATCCGAAAGAGCAATTTTTATTTGATCTTCGTCCACCATAAGTTCGTCAAATACGCTTGCAAAGTTTTCAGCGAACAGGTTACATATACCGTCAATAGAGTCAGAGGATTCGTCTCCCAGGAACATGTTCGTTGGAAGGCCATTTTCCTTTCTTTTGTTGTTAACAATCGTCCAGAATCTTTTCGGGTTTTCTTTGAGATCTGATTGAAGCCGACGAACATGTCTAGCATACAAAAAGCGATTATACTTTTTGGATCTGTTACTAGCACCACAGAACACAGGTCTGAAAGTCGCAACGTCCGTGGTTCAAGTCCAGTCGGCAACCTTTTTTCTATTTTTTTTTTCGGCATATTTAATTTCACTCACTAATACACTCCACATTTTTCGGTCTCCAATTTTCTTACATCGGACCGCAGCTAGGTATATCGCATCCTCGGTTCATGCGGTCTCCACTAACATCCTCTGATGATGAATCCCACATAATTGTAAGGGAATCTTACATCCCCCGGTTTGGTGTACCATTCGTAAGCTCACCTGGAGAAACAGGAAGCTCAGGTGGGGTAATGTATGCACCATTCGCTGATGATTGCTAGCTGGAGTAATCAATTCGCTGCTTCGCATTCTTCAACCTTTTCTGGTAGATGGGGCAGTCTGAACTCCAAGACGCGTGAGAGATTTCCAACGCATCATCAGCTGGCAGTCGTTGACGCTTATTAAGTTTATCGCAGTTAACACATTTTTCGTAACGGGTGGCAACTAAAATTTTGGAATTTCTTTCTCAAGCTGTCAAAAAAAGACAAACATGCTTGAAGAAGATCTGATTTATTGAAATTAAAGGTACATTTCCATTGTTGAAAAAAGCGGCCTTCATGTCAACTTTGCGAATGCATCTCTTGATTCTACCAATCAACTGTTTACAATTCGTGGCTCTCCAGTTATTTTTGTACACCAAGGAGCTGAAAACCCCGAAGAAATCTTCGATTGGGCGACACTGAGGCAGATTTGTCGGGTTGTGGTTTTTGGGCATAAATGGGATCGAATGGGTATTCAGGAACGATTGTGTTTTTTTGGCGTAATGCGATGACGCTTTATCCGGCCAAAACACGTATTGTCCATCAGCATGATGTTTTTGTAGAAACGGGATCAAAATTTTCTTCAAACATTCGTTCTGGTACACATATTGATGGATTGCCAAACCAGAGAGCTTGAACCATGGCTTAGAAATGCCTTTCTCGGTCCTTTTGCGTCCATAATTTTGGCTGGTCTTCCATTACCTTGCTTGCGAGCAGTTGTTGGGGATCTTAGGATATGGTGAACAGTCGAAGCCGCAACATTTTCGCTTTTAAAATGATGTACCGTATACTTTTTGCCGAGATTTCTGTGCAGTTCGTAGAACTGTACAACGCGCTCGCGAAATACTTCTTGTTTCGACGGCATTTTGAGCAAAACTGAGCAAGCATAAACAAAACAGAAAATACTAGCAGAAAGAAGAGTTAGAGAGCTAACACATACACACTCTTATTTCTCTCTAAGCTCGTTTGTTGTTGAGCATAGAGGCCTCGAAAAAATTCCAAAATTTTAGTTGCCACCCGTTAATCCGAGATGCATTCATTGGCTTGGTGACATTCCGCACATCTTGAGTAGCAGGACGGATTTGGACATGAAGAAGCTTTGTGTCCGTATTCGGAACACTTGAAACACCGGAGAACATCAACTGCCTCTACAACCTTACAGCGATCCCATCCAACGTTAACTTTCTGCCATTTCATCAGAGTGTCAAACATCCCAGAATCAGTTTCGATCAGCGCACTCATTGGATGTGATGGTCTGTTCACATTTTTCATCAGTCGAATGACCTCGAGCGAAACCGTATCTGCGAGATCATTCTGCTTTCTGAGCTTGTCGATTAGTTGCTGCTCATCAACCGTATCCGAAAAGCCAATGATTTTCATCCTTGGTCTGAGATGCTTGAGAACTTCAATCGAGTACCTGTCCGACATTGACTGGTTTGCAGAGGATAATAGCTGTGCTGCTTTTTCGTGTGTTTCACATCTCACCGTAACTTCCCCGTTTGCTTTCTTGTGCACTTCTTTCACGGAGAATGTGACGGGATCCATGCGAATGTCAGCTTGGGTGATATCAGCTGTTTGGCTTCGTTTTGGTTGACTCCTTCGGAGGGGAAGTAAAGCCGTTGGTCCCCGGTTCATGAGTTGATGGGTCGATAGGTAGGGTACAGGTGTGGGAGCTGCCTCCCTGGCGTCGGTAGCATTGGTGCTCAGACGGAAAACAAGATCGACGGAAAACAAACCAAGGGAAAAAAAACAACAGATCATTCATCTACCTATATTTGTTTTTTAAATACACCTTTAAACGCAAATAAACATAAGCGTAAAATTGTTACTTGAATACAATCTTTTAATTATATTTAATTGAAAAATCTACTTATCCTCCGACTTCTCTACTTATCTCGGTTTTTCTACCCTTACATGTTTTCCACCGCTCTGCTGTGCCTTTTTTAATCAAAAGATGTCCAAAAAATGTCCAAACCAATGTTTTGGATATTAAAATGCTACCATTGTAAAACCATAGTTTAAATGCTAAAGACAAACTTCGAAAAAAAAAGTTGCTCTAGACCCCCCGACCGATTATTTCAATCGAGGTTGCAAATAATAGGTAAAAACCTATTCTTACATGTATGCAAATATCAGACTTGCCGATTTTTTTTATGTTGAAGTTGTTCTACAAAACACACCGTGTGCCTACTACTAACAATGTTCAGCAAGTAAATGGAGCTATCTATGCTGCTATTGAAGCTGGTAGAAATCTAAATCAAAATTCTTGCCAACATACTTCTTTCGGAAATTTTGATGATTTTGACATTACTGCTCCTAAAATGGATTTTTTTGCAGAAATCATTAATCGACATGACTACTGATATGCTTAAAACTAACTCCATATTTGATACCATTCAAACTGAAGATAAATTTGATAATTACTTAGTCATGACTTTGAAATTCAGTAATGGATTTTAAATCATTAAATATATAGCTGCCTATTTCTTATTTAAAGGCTTAGGCCAGAAAAATAATTTTCTCAATGGTGACTTTCAGAAACTTATCGACGCAACTTAACAAGTCATGATTTTAATAAAAAAAAGCTCATGGAATAATGCTCAAAGCAATTCCAATTGTTCTAATTGTCTTCTTATGGCATTTCTGGATGATTTTGGAATTTTTAATTAGCCTTGGAATTTCTTTAAACAAATGTATTCCCATTTGCATAATGGATCACAAAATTGATATTTTATTTGTTTATTTAAATTTACCTCAAAGGCAGATACATGAACAGAAATCGACACTAAAACCTTCCACATACATCCCAATTACTTACCAGATAGAGGATAGAACGTTCTGTGTGTTATTTAAAGCCTATAACTGACAAAAAATGCTAATCCATTCACCAATAAACAGTGCATGCGCTTCAATCAGCTTAAGCTTAAAAGATATCATATATCATCTGCCAAGCAAAGAGAATCGAGGGAAAATAATCTTCTTCTTCTTTTCTCTGTTCGGGACATAAAACTACTGCGACCAGTCACATGTAAAATAAGTTATTTCTAAGTGTGTAGTGTGTAGTGTGGTATTACTCCATCACTACTGAGAAGTGATGAAGTATTCGGTTTTGATACAGTTGTCATTCTTGCCTTCATCGCAAGAATCGATTCTAATTAAAAGGTCCCGCTATTTATACCCTTCGAAGAGTGAGGCACCCTCCAAAGCCAGTCTAAATTAGATTCTTTAACAACAAAATTAAACAATGACACCGATAATGGCCATGCATCAGAACCCTAGTCTTAGCCACTTTAAACTATAAAACAACGATTAGAAGATTAGGAATCACAAAGTTTAAGACTAACTAACTCATTTTTGCCTTGTTTCTAGATCATCATCTTTGGTCCGGGCAACCCGAGGACTTATCACTATCAACAAGACATAAAACGTTACAAGGACTAAGATGTGTTCCTTTGATTACAGAAAAATCCTGTTCCCCTAGTCTGAAGCAGTCATGACTAGGAATCGGTGGTAGATCTTACATCCCGTAACGTACCACGAAAACGTGATCTACCTATGCTACGGGTCAAAAACAATCTACCTAATATACACAGTTAAAGCCTTTTAAAATTGCATTGTATTTGCTGGCCGTAGTTAAAACTTACATTGCAACATTAATGGTACAAGATTGTATATTAATTTTCATTGAATTGTACATGCATATGTGTATTTACTTGCAAGTCAAAAGTTCGAATGTTATTAGTTTAATTTTCAACGCACATAAATCAACGTTTAAATGTCAGCTTTAATTAATTGAATTTCAGAACGCTAAACGTGTAATTTATTATTTAAAACTCCGAACACGATGCCTTCGATAAAATGTGTAACGGCAAATTGGCAATGTTTGAAAAATAATTGCTCAGCAATGAATCAATAGATTTTAAATCTATTGATACCGAACAAAACTTTAAAGACTGTAGTATCAAATAGCACCAATAAATTCAAAATCCGTCAATACATGGTTGAGCTATGATTTTTCAAATATTACGAGACTGCCGTTACACACTTTAAACAATTTGTACCTGTGTATACTTTCTTATTTTCCGAAGGCAAACACAGCAACAGAAAACAACTCCATGCGTCACACCTCAGTAGGATTTTAAATTGCTGCTGAGAATAAGTCTCCTCTACCTGAGATTGGACATGTTGGATTTGTTCATGCATTTTCTATTGCTCCAGAGATTATCCTTGCTAATTTATTCATCCTAACGTGCAAACGGCAGACAAGGGTACAGGATACTTTTTCTCAGTTTATTTTTGCTCATATTGAAAACTTTGATATGCAGCATTTGAAAATTCCCAACACTAAAGTTTAATGCGATACCTTAAAACAGAAAACTTACTGAATTCATCCCTTTAACAACACTGTTGTTCGTATTCCACTTGGTTAAAACGCACTACTGCTACTAATGGCACTTGGTAATCTTCATTTGAATAATATTATGATTGTTGCAACATTTCACTATCACTTCTTCACATGCGACGATGTATTCCACATAACAATAAACTATTCCCACCAGCACATCACTTCCAACAACATCATAATCAGGCTGTTAATCCTATTCTCCAACCATATCGACGTAAATCCAGGTGTGCGGCTGCTCATTCGCTTGTTCACCGGTTTGTAATCCTTTCCGATTCCGCCGAATCCACCCACCCACTCGAAGCAAGACAAACACAAGCGGCAGAGCCAACGGTTGAATTGCCTGGCGGCTGAACACCTTCACCGAGCTCAATCAACGATAAATCCCGGTCTCGTTCAACTACACACAAAACATCCGTCTGTTATCAGCGCAGCAGTAACCGATCCGTTGAACCGTCTCCGATATTTACCCAAAATGTACTGCCACCGGTATCGCACAAATCAACCCGGTCGCCTGCAGTTGGACGCAGTTTTAAGCCTCTGCTCATGGTGTGAGCTGTTCGAGTAAAGCGCCACGAGCAGATGTTCATCACCCTCGTGCCTCGTCCTCGTCCCTCGCTGGGTCCTTCTGTTGCCTTCTACCCCTACTTCGTCCCTGGTGCCATATCCTTCTTCGCATCGCTCGCTGCAGTTACCCACAAATGCAGCCGGCCAAAACAAACCATGCTGAAGGGACTCAAATTCATTGATTTGCTTTCCCTTGCTCGTCGTGGTTCTCCCCGGTTGCGGCGCGAGCAGCTTGCGACGCTCGCAGTATTGCGCCCATCAGAAAAAAAATACAGGAGGGGGAAGGCAATGAAAACATCGCTAGCTCCGCAATGATGCCATCATAATCGTACATCAGACCCGTCCATCCTGGCAGCGGGACTCGCTGCTTCAGGGCTGAGGTGATAGCAGCAAACCGTGTGCCATAGTCGCGCGAGAATGGTTACGGTCATGGTCGTATGCATTGCATTGGTGAAGCGGTTGACAGTTGGCAGATCCTTCTACAGACCCTGGCAGACGGTCGTTCGCATCCAGATGGTATCGCACTATCTCTCTTGCATATCTGCAGGACGTGTGCTTTAAAAAGGTGATGGTTTGCGAATTGGAATGCAACTGTTTAGCGAGAGTGGTTCTCACCTTGTGAGTCGTTCAGCGTAAGTGTGTGCATGTAAGTTGTGTCCGAGGTGCTGGTTTATCAGTCGTACGTGTTCGTAGTTCACGGATGCCAGATTGAAATTGAAATCAGCACCACTCCTATATCTCTCACGCTTGAGATCAAATTCTACCTCTAAATTCCATTCCCTGTTCGGTTGAATGTGGTGTATGGAATGTGAATATCTTCGAAAATGTAGGGATGCCCTTGTTGTGCAAATGTTTGATTACACTGCGCAGTGAAATGGGATAATTTCAGGGTAAAAATAAAGAGTGCATGGAGATGATGTTTCATAAATTTGGCGTTTTCAGAGAAGTTTTCATTTGAAAGAAGGCGCATCTGATGAAGGGGTTGTCCCTAAATTATACTGATGGGACGTCATTTACTTTAATGACTGACGATTTTCGATATTGAAATGTTTTATAAAAGTTTGCTCAAGACGAAACTTTTGCTGGCATTTAGGGTATGCGATATGAGATTTATCATGGTCGTTACGAAACGGAACGGAATGTTGGCCTATGGATCAAAGATTGGGCCCATCGCTAAAAATCTGCTATTTATCAATTTTATCTAGATGAACGCGTCATTGGGACGGTACTAATGGATATTTTTGGTCGCTATTGAAAATTAAGACGATTGCAAACGTCAATTTTTTTTTCACGACGCATCATCAATTGAAATTTTGTTTACTGATGGTGGTACTTTTGCCAGAAGTGTACTTGCTAGTGAGCACCCATCAGAAGCAAAACAATTAACGGTGAAGCTGGAATTCCTAATGGATAAAAAGTGGTGATGGAGTCCTATTCATTCCGGATGTTGCTGATTAGCGGATACTCCAGTTCATAACAACTGAGGGGGTTATAAGGAAAGGGGTTTAAGTGATTTTGATCGATTCTCTTCATCCTATCTTCTGGATGCTAGATGAGAACCTCCTTTATCGAACTATGAAGCAGCAATAGCGCAAAATCTGTTTATACATCTGTGGCTTTGAAGAGAATCGATCAAAGTCACTTACACCCCTTTCCTTCGAACCCCCTCAATTGGAACCTAGTTTATCAATAATTTGGGCAGGAAAGTGAGTACGTGTCAACCAGCTTTCCGATTCAAAATGCTTGCTTTTTTGGGAAATGAAATAGTTTTTCTTCACTACTATTTCCGATAGGTTTTACAGTGAATCTCAAATTATAATACTTTGTATCTTTCGTATGCTCTTTTTTAGGATCATTCTTACTTTTTCAAAGATTTCCTTTTGTTCATCACTTAATTCCTTTGGCTCATAGTACCATCAGTTATAACTGTATTTATCTCTATACATTCTTAGGTGTTTCTTAGAAGATTATCATGTTGGTGTACGCTGATTCAAAAAGGAAATGGTATTAACATTGAGCTTTCTATAGTTGGGCGTTGTTGAACATGTGGTACTTGCACAACATTTCATGTGAGTACCAAAGTAGCCATATAATCACAAAATAGCTTTTAATATAGGTTCAGAGTGAGAAAATGTCACTGAGATATGGTTAGTTGGGTATTCAGATTACTATTACTTTAAAAAACTAATCCTGATTGTATCTCCTTTTCGTTTGCATGTAACACTGTTTGATATTACAAACTACACCGAGCCTTCATTCCGGGTGATGAGCGAACCTGAAGAAGAAGAAGATGACAATGAACCCCTTCTCGGAACGAGTGTATTGTTGATGGACCTGGTCTACGATTCAAGATTGGTTTCTGTAATGATAAGTATCACGATCTTCATCGAAATGTAAGTATTATTGACAATAATCATAACAATCAACTTGTATATACATTGAAGTACATATATAAAAGGGAAGGGACGGTCCAACAGGGCACCCGGTTGAAGCGATTTGGACGGGGAGAGTAGGGAGCATTCCCACATTTACTGATAACATTTCGTGGATAAAGGGTGGGCTCTTCTCCCCACTCATTGCGGCATCTTCCTGTTTGGGGGCTTGTCTTTTTCACTAATTTGTTGATCAAGTTGCTGGAAGGAGATTCTTTATTGTTCCGTAGATGCGTATAGGTGACTTTGCCTATCGATCCACCCAATCCGTTTTTGGCCCTTCATACAGCGACATGTTGAGGACAATCAGAGGTTATTAAGCTTGATCAATACAAACAGAGAAGAGAGCCCACTGCTGTCGGACTTAGTTTCGGTGCTACAATGGGTGGTAAACCACTATCATCTATCATCTATCTTTTGAAAATTTAGTCGATTGCTGAATTTATGTTTGGGCTCAAATTAGAGGCATTTAGGCCGACATTACATCCATTTCCCCTATTCCGTGAAATTCACAAAACGAAATTTCCGAAAACATATAGCATGGAAGCGAAACTTAATTTTGGTGGCAGAATTCCACGGAATTTTGAGGTCTTAAGATCTGTTAAGACTGTTGATTCAAATCATATTGATCGGGGTACACATACAAATCACCCACAAAACACACGAAGATTGTGATTCAAATGTTTTTTCTGAGGTATGACCAAAATTGGTATACCCAGTGTCCTTTGTTTAGTGCATATCGTATTACTCCATCACTATTGAGAAATGAAGAAGTAATCAGTTTTGATACAGTTGTAATTCTTGCCTTGGGTTGACCTTGAATCTAACCTCCAAAATATAAGACGCAGCTTCAGTTCCATTGTTCGGTATCGTGTTGATAATGTATCCGTGAGTTTTGGTGGTGATTCGGTGGCCGACATTGCCGTGAATCAGCAAGTTTTCCGCTTGCAAATGTGTCTGGCTGCTGGTCTCTCGCCGGTGTCGGAGATTGTGAGCAATATGAAAGATTCCTCGCTGGATACGCCCAAGGGATAGAAGATAGTTGGTGGCCGCGAACTGTTCCTGGGGAAAGCACTAGACGCGAACCTCCTCCCAGATGACCATAGTAATGCAAGAAAATTGTGTTCGTTGAAGGAAGTATTACATTACGACAAAGGTGCATCACGAAATGTGATGCAAAGCTGACATAAAATCAAAATTACGGAACCCATGGATTGTAGGATCGAATTAACATGGTGAGACCAGTCCAAATACATTAGACAATTTGAAAAAAAAATACATGAACTAAATAGGGTAGGTGTTCCAGTAATAGTGGTGTACCTATAGTTGCAGTATGGAGGTTGTGCCGGAATAGTGACTAGGATCCGGATAAGATTATTTTTCATCGGTAGCTCTCCTAAAATAAAGCATATTTGCATATTTCAAACTTAAAATATGCCCAAAAGTGACGGAAAATAATTAATTTTCCTTAAGATTGTCACTCCTTTGCACCTATAGTTGCGGTAGTATTTCTATAATAGTGGAACCCATAAGAAACCAACGCATTCCACTATTATAGGAACCAAAGTTAGCAACTACCACAACTACTGGAACAGTGTTCCTATTAATGGAGGACGATCTTTCTAAAATTTTATGCAATTTTATTACAATGTAATATTTTTCTATCAAAATAGAGTTTGAAAGGTATAGATTGACGTATAAAAATTGGGTGTTCATCGTATATTTATTGGCTCACCCACCCTACGTGCCAGGTTTGGGAAGAATATTTTCGAACCTGGAAGTGTATATGTAATACCAATATCCATTTGATAACAGTGATACATACATGCGGGGCTTATTGTAAGTGAAAGTAACCTCAGAATGGGCGTGACTCTCCAGACATTCTGAAATGGATTGCTGGATCTGCAATAGAGCTATCACTTTCTAACTCCCGGACTAAAGCGGTCTACAATGACCGTAAATGCGAAATTGTAGAGAGAGTTCTTCCATAATAACACTGCCGGCCAGTGGGGTTTAGAGGAAATACGCACACACACAGTTGTCATTCTTGCCTTTATTACCAGGATCCGACTTTAATTGTAAGGTCCCGCTCTTTATACCCTTTGAAGTGTTGGAACACCCTCCAAAGGCGTGCCCCTTTTGCAGTCAAAAACGGATTCCTTAGCAACAAAATCAAGCAATAACACCGATAATGACCATGCATCAGAATCTTATTCTTAACCACTTCAAACTAGAGAACAGCGAATAAAAGATTAGAAATCACGTAGATGAACAATAACTACATAACTATTTTTTTCCTTGTTTCAAGATCATCCTCGGTGGACAAAGACGAGTCTTTTCACTATCAACAAGATGTGGACTAAGATGTGTTCCTTCGACTACAAAACAATTCTGTTCCCCTAGTTTGAAGTAGTTCGAACCAGGCTTCGGTGGTAGATCTTAATGCCAGTAACGCACCACGAAAAGGTAATCTACCAAGCGTTACTGGGCAACTTCTGGTGCACTTACTCACATACTGTAGCAGTCAAGAAGAAGTGAGAGAAGGGCAATATTCTTAACCCCACTCAGTAGTAGTCTTTTCCTTTGTCTCATCCTAAAAGTTTGAGAAGCAGAAATTATGGCCAAGCCAATCAAGCACTAACACTTTGAGCTCCACACTGATAATAAACTCGGCATTTTTTTTAAAGTGATATATCGTCAAGCAGTCAATCCCTGTGGAGCATCATATTTTTGACGTAGGACTACGTCTGTGATTTCTATATGGGGGTACACTTTAATGGAACATGTAACGAAATTATGAAAGATTTTGAACGTTGATAACTCAGCTGCCCCTGGACTAATTTAAATAATTTTATCACCAATCGATCAGAAAAACTTCTACGCATTTCCCAACAGTATTCTCAACTGTTGATTTTCAACGAGAAACTATTGAAAAAGTGGTAAATGTCAAGCTTTGTCCAAAACCGAAGCAATAACAAATCCACCAAATACGTTCATGCATATGCTGCTTCCCCAACACAGTCACCAGAGAATCGTTTCTAGGCGAAACATGTCGATGTAGCATTGCTGCTTCCTCAACGATGTCATCAGAGAGTCGTTAGTAGACGAAACGAGTCGAAGTGACATTCGCCTCCTATCTTCGAGCGTGTGCGAATAGGAAGGA
This sequence comes from Ochlerotatus camptorhynchus, assembly GCF_037179485.1. Taxonomy (NCBI): domain Eukaryota; kingdom Metazoa; phylum Arthropoda; class Insecta; order Diptera; family Culicidae; genus Ochlerotatus; species Ochlerotatus camptorhynchus. The sequence goes on along the minus strand of NW_027041285.1, from coordinate 18,282 downwards.
TGCAATTGCGTAACATTTTGCAAACTCATCGACATATTCAGAACCACACACTCCCAACGACCACACAAAATGCTGTCCAGAGTTGTAATCTCGTAACCAAACTTGGAAGCAGGGGTGCAAGTGACTTTCTGTTTCGTTAATAACTCGACGGCAAACACATTCATTGATACGTTTGTTGTTCTGGATGATAGAAGAGCATAGCAGAAATAGTACGAAATAGGTTAGTGAAGATGGTCATCAAAAAACTACAAGGGACAACTCTATGGGGTTGTACGCAATGGTGACGTAGGTCTACGTGGTCTTATATAATAAATCTTATTTATTAACTGTAGCAGGAGCTTGTGTGTTGTGTTAAAATAGAAATTTGAGCGGGATTATCTCTGTTTATACTCTTTAATATGACATAGATGGCCCACAGTTACTCACGAATGCCGATCAATAGCGGTGCGGCTTCTTCCTCCTTCTATGGATGCTCATTTGGACTGCAGATCGGTGCTTGCAGGCAGATTTTCGTTGTACATTGAAGAACACCACCACTCACCACGCGGTGATTGAATAAACACCGTTTGGTAAGCCGGATGGAATTCATCTTTGAAATCTGTGTTAGGGAAATCGCTTTTCGCAGGCAATAGGTGATAATTTTAATTATCATAGAAACAATTACACATTCATAGAATTTTCAAAAGTGTCTTCTAAAAAAATGATAAAGTTTTAAATTTAACATATGCGATGAAATATTTCTGATCGATTGGTGATAAAATTATTGAAATTAGTTCAGGGAAAGCTGAGTTATTAACGTTCAAAATCTTTCATAATTTTGTTACATGTTCTAATTTTGGTTTTCACAAAGTGTACCCCGATATAGAAATGACAGACGTAGTCCTACGTCAAAAGGAAATCGATGAAGAGAATTGACTTTCATCCCTTTGCTTATAAGCCCGTTAAGTTATAAGTCGTCGTCATAGCAGTGAAAACTAGCATCGCACCGCTTTTGGTTCTTGGGTTGCAATTCTGCTGTTCGGCATTTTCTAATGACCACAAAAAACATGAAATTACACGATTTTCTAGTGATGCGTAAAAGTCCAATTATTTGATTAACGATTAATCGTAAAGATTTTTCCAGCTATTCGTTTAAATATTTATGAAATTTTCAAATATTCGAGCGCGTAACCAACATCCCTTCTTATTTCTAGTCGTTTGATTTAGAGCAGTAGAGAAAATAAATAACAGTACTAATTTATCTTAACAGGTATAGAGAAGAACCATGACGTGAAACAGGATCATACATTCGGCGAAAATAGTGTGAATTGTCTTTCTGCTAAGGGCTAAAATTTACCAACTTGTTTAGAGAAGGAGTTTAACGAGAAAAACTAAAAAGGGGAGGAGCTTTAGCTGAGTGGACACTGATATTCTACCGGCTGTTTCTATACAAAGCATAATTTAGTGTAAAAAGGCACAACAGATGAAGTGTATGATAAAATACCCTAAATGGGTGGGCAGTTAACAAATAAGATTTATTTTATAAGACCACGTAGTCCACGAAGTATCATTACAAACAACCCCATAGGGCTGTCCCTTGTAGCTTTTTTTAAGTAAGTTCTATAACTTTTGCGAAATAGTGAGAAATACTTAATTTATACTCTTCTGTTCATGTCCGGTATATATGTAGTATATAGTATAAGCACCCATGCGACTGACTACTTGACGGTATTTCGGATTCTATTTATCCGGTTTCTTTTATTTTATACTCTTACAGTAATACAATGAAAAATTCGGCTATATACCATTCTACTTGATATTTTTATTAGCTTTCAGGGAAAATATTCAAGGAGAAATCAATAAATTTTAACACGAAGGCTTTTTTTTTTTTTGAGGATTTACACACTTAGAAATTATCGCCAGCTTCGGTAATTTTTACCGAAATCTGAACAGCTGAACTTTTCGGAAAAATGTATGCAATTCAATGCAATTGCTTTTCAGCAACTTTGAAACTAAAACTCCAAACATGTTTTGATATTATTTTCAAATTCAATAGCCTTTAAAATGGAGGCCAAAATTTTACCGAACGTTCAGCTGTTCTGATTTCGGTAAAATTAACCGAACACGGAAACAAAATCTTAGTGTGTAGTCTGTCAGGGACCATGTAACGATCAATTTTTGACAATGTCGCGCGAAAGTTTGTCAATGACAATGACAAATATCAGCACTGGAGAGAACCCCGCTCAAATTCCTATTCCTACACAAGCTTCTGCACAAATAAGATTTATTAGTAGTCCTACGTCCTTTGTAGTTTTAATAATAAAAAAAAAACTAACTACTCAGAAGAAAGAGAAGTTTACAAAAACGGAGGGTACTCAGCGTGAAAATTCAATAACTATTGATCGACAAAAGGTATTGAAAAGTTCTGCGCAGCAAAAATTACACCTTCAAAAGTTCAAAAAGTTATCTCAAGACATCTTTGCAGAGAAATTTTAAGCATAAAAATAGTTTTTTTTTAGAGACACCTTAAGTCAATAGAGAAAAACTAGTCTAAACCATTACATCGCCTGCATGATCAACTTCTAACATTCGTTCCGATGTTCATGAACAGAAGATGATAGGAAACGGAACTAACATTCATTGTAATAGATTTTGGTTTGCGTGTATGAGTTAAAATTAATTTTATCACACAACAATTCTAGCGTTCAGCATCATAAGGGCCTAACTGCGTTGATCGATTTTCTTCATTTCATTCTTCATCATCAATTTTCTTCATTTTCTCCTCGCATAATCAAAGTTCAGTGATACAATTTTCCAAAATTATCAAAATACAGTGTAGTGAAAGGTTGTATTAGCTAGCCGAGTTATTAACAAATGAGAAGATCGATCATCGCACTTAGGTCAGAGTTATTCTGAACGCTAGAATTATACCTTTGAATGTGAACAGATGATGGACAACAGATAACCTATTCAATTATGGTACGCCCATGTAACAATTTTGGTTTTATGGGGGTTATGTAGACTATGATTTAGATTTTTAGAATACTATAAAACCTCTATAAAGCTTGCAATGTATCTTGGGTGGATTGTCATCCCAAGCAACACAGAAAACATCTCAATTATTTTATTTGTTTTTTTTTTTTAAGTTGCCTAGAAATCCCTTTAATGGTACAGGAAATACATCTTGATACGACAAAGTTTCAACTTTGTTGCTTCATTTACTTTAGGTCACAATAATGAAACTCAACTGTTTCAATGTACTGCTTGGATGACTTGTCAAATCATGCCTCAAATGGGAGGAGCAAACATGTTACACACAAATGTGTATGAAGTTATATGCTACGTGATATTGTATGAAACACTTGAGCAATAAATCTAACTTGTGTTGTGTTTGTTGAATGAAAGTTCCATAAAACATTATGTGTCTTGAAACTTTGGTGCAACAGAGTGTGAAATATATGTTTTTTTGTACCTATTGAGCAACTGTTTCGAAATGTTACTAAAAAGTTGACGAACCAAGATGTGTTGAAGAACCTATTTGCAATCTTGTTCCAATTAAGCGTATGAATCTATAAGTTTTCAAACTTCGTTTTGCAACCAACTGAATCAAGTTGTCACTGTAAAGGTTTGTTGTAACCATCTAGTATCTACCATGGCTCAAATATGTCTTGTCACTTTGATGTTGTAAAATATTTTTGGACAACATTGGCAAAAGCGGAGAAATCGTAATGCATGTGCTTACATCTGAATATGAAATGAAAGACCACGATGGCGGGGGACGATGGTGACTAAAGACGATGCCAACAGCGGCTGGCGTGGCCGTAGTCTCTCAACCAACCGGGTGTTCCAAAGGGCTAAATAGAACGGTGAGAAGCCCGAGGTGACGATGGATTGGTTGTTGCATGAGCTGGGGGTAGCAAATATGTTAATACCGCCGAACGGCGATGTGGCCGTTGAGGATCCGTTAGAGACGGAGCTCGTATTTGCCGGAACTGCTGGCGAACTGCAAACGGCACCAAATAGCGGGTGGAATGCCAGAACTAGTGGCTTATAATGCCGAAACCTGATGACTGCTGGCGGAGGAGCTGCACCGATGTCGCTACCACTCGATGTCACATTGCTACTGACAAGTGACGTTTAAAGCACGCACATACTTAACAAATTCTATGATTGTTCAAAACTACGCATTTGCTACTTATTTTCAACATAACTGCAACATGCATACCATCCAAAATACGTAATGGTGCAGTTATGTTGACAAATCGTTGCGGTGTTGTTGCAGTTCAATATGAATCATTAATTTTAATATCCACTCATCTGCAACGTAAAAAATACTCGTTGTAAACTTTTCATGATGTCTTGAAAAATAGCTACATTATTGTAACGTACTATTTGACATGTTTGCAACAGTGCAGTGAGCTGGATTATATCTGGATGAAACGTACACTACCGGCCGAAATTATGTTGCTATAATGGAGAATGTTCACAAATATTCCAAACATTAAAAAATTAAATCAATTCAGAATGTTACACTTGTTAATGGCTATGAGAGGGCGTTTTGATGTGTTATCGGTGCAGGACATTAAAGGACTATATTAAGTTCTCCATTTTGGTTGACTCTATTTTCTTATGGTGTAATGTTGCTCAGGTGAAGGCTTTGATTTGTATTTTGTCAAAATTTCGATAGAAATCTTTGCTTTATAATTATAAGCAATTTTTTTAAAAGATCAGTGAAAGATGACTAGATGATTATGAAAAGAAGTCTAACGGTTTGCGTAATCGACGTAGTGAAATCGCTTTAATTCTCACCCAATAAACGGGAGTTTGAATCCTTAGGTTTTGAAGTATGAACTCTAAGCGTTGAAATATCGATCCCATTCACTAATAATTGGATAGTAATATTGTGATCGACCAAGGGGTCAAAAAGTAAGGATTTATGTATTGACGAGAAATTGATGATACGCAGCAGCTAGCTGATAAAGGGTAGAGAACTACTTCGGCCTAATCGCCCATTTTGGGCCTATCGAGCAGGAAACTTCAAATAAATCCATGATTTCAGAGTTAATAAGTCAATTATGCATTTGGTACTACACACTTAGAAAAATTCATGTAAATTTAGGTGCTCTGAGACTGACATATACGAGCGTCAATTTTGACATAAAATTGAGTCATAATAGACGCAACATTCAGCTCAATCAAACGTACTTTTCGTTGAGTAACGAACTTTTCAGTTTCGGAGCATTTAATTTTACATGACATGCTTGTTTATGTCTCATCCTTCATGTGAAAGATAGATTCCGTCACGTGTAAAATTAGGTATTTCTAAGTGTGTATACTTTAGTTAATAAGCTACCGAACGAAGTCAATGAGAACGCGTGATATGAAGGTTTGCACCCATTATTCCCAAAAACAAAAGAGGCGCACCGACCGAATCATGTTTTATCTTCATCCGATAGGCCGAAGTGAATTCATTGGTGTTTCAATGGAGTTTCAATGCGTTAGGCTGAGTTTAGAATCCGTAGGCCGAGTTTGGCGTTAAGGAGCAGTGTTAGACTATTGACAATATCTCAACGATTGGTTTCTCTTTATCAAATCTTAAAGTACATACGGAAAGGTAAATAAATTTGAAAGCCATCAGTAATAATAACATTCCGTTTGGTGCTAAACTGCGCTAGATTAAGAAAGACTAATTGCGGGTTGTGCTTAATAGGCCGGAAATGGGGTAGTTAACTCAAGTAACATTGCAAGTTTTATAGTGGTTTTAAAGCATGCTACAAGTCTAAATCATGGTCTACAGAACCCTCATAAAACCAAAATTGTAACTTGGGTAACCCTATTTATTTTGAGTGGAATTATTGTTTCTTGTTTCCGGGAGTCATACGAGTCCCACAACTGATCTCCAACGACCGTCTTCGGAATCCGTAGCCGCTCAAGTTTTCTCATTTTTTTTAGAGAATATTGACGGCTAAATACATTTTTTTTTTTTTCAGGCATCATTGCACAAAGATGGACTCAAAAGCCGCAGAAAATCAACCTTTCAGTTTTATTGGGAGTCCAACTTTCTTCGATGAGATTGAAAACATATATTGCTACATGATAATTTTCTATGAAAGCTTTGGAAAAAATGATTTTCTTGGATTATTTATATCTTTTACAACATTTGGGAGCATCCACAAATTAAGTAACGGAACGAGGGGGGGGGGCATTTTCATTCATAAAATTTAGTAGGTGCAAAACATAATTTTATCTAAAGCGATTTAATGCCAACACTCCGCCAAATACATTAAATGCGCAAATGCATGTACAAATTTACCCAAATCGATATCTAACGATCTTCTGAAAATTATAAAATCTGAGAACGACGTTCGGGGCAAGAAATTTTTAAGAGTCTGAAAAGGACGGGAGGGGGATTTAATGATCATTCAAAAACCCTTACATAATTTGTGGATGGCTTTCTATTAGAAAAATCAAAACGCACCGAAAAAAAAATCGAACCGTTCCAGTTCGTTTGATTTTTAAACCCCTAATGTCAAAAATTTACACTATTTCAGTTCATAATATTTTCAGAGTCAAAAGATTTTTTTTAAATTCTGCAATGCTCATCAAAACTTGAGAAGTTTGCGGTTCTATTGCAATGTATAGATAAAAATATTCTGTTAAAAAATGACGAAATTATGAAAGTTTTAGCATTTTTCAGTAATAGACAGTGGGGGTTTGCAAGTTAAAGTAATTAATTCCAATTGGTTTACAGGCTATTTTAATTTGTTTTTATTTCACTTATTTATTTACTTATTGATTGATTGATTTTTGAAATTGATAAAAATTTAAACCATTTATTTAATTAAAAAAAATATGTTTAGATTTATATATATGCATAAAATACTTCTTCAAATTAGTTCAATAAACTTTCTGTCAGGTAAAAAATTTAAATTAATAGGGCCTATCGGTACTGCATTAAAAACGCATATTTGGTTAAAAAAAAAGCTGATCACTTATTAGGCCTTGATTGATTGTTACTTGTAAAGTATTTATTTTAAATTAACTATGCTGATTAGAATTTAGGTTTGCGGCTACGGGTCGGACACTTCACGAAATAGGAGTCTGGTAGGTGTGTTTTAGTTGCCCACTGATGTGACGGAGTGTGGCATCTACCAGCTTGTCAGAATATCTTGTCGGTGATCGGCTCACAACAGAGCGCTGCCCAGAGAGCCGAAAAGTGCCTGGGTACATTATTTAGAGTGACCACTGACCATCCCATTGATTATTACTTTTTTTTTTAAACATAATTTTGAGTTTTAAGAACTCATCATCATGCTAGTTTAATTCGGTTGGAATGAAACCAAAAATTAATCAAATTTGCAAACACAACCGCACATAAAAATAAATATGGTTGTACTGAACATGTTGACCCGCAATGTACACAATCAGAATGCTGTTGGTAAGACTGGCAGCCATATGTAATCCACCAGAAATAAACATAATAAACTTATTTTTCAATTTATTAATTTTTCACACCCTATTAACATAAATACATGAAATACTTATTACAGCTGTAATGTTTTCCAATAGTTTGAATATAAATATTTTATTTTAGAGATCATTTTTTATTTCGACATATTTTTAAGCTGCACATTTGTGGGATCAATTTATAAGTTTTTGAAGGCGTATATATTTAATCGAAGCAAAATGTGTAATTTCACCATAAAACTAGATGCGTTTGAAAAAACGGACTAGTTATCAATATTTTAAAGTAATTAATTTCATACTTTTATTCAAATGACTTTTTCCACGATTGTCATCTCTGATTTTGCAGTCTAAATAAAATCATCAGAATGCTTTTTCCGCATCACCTCACAAAAATATCCAATACATTTATGTGGTTAACTTGAATGTCATTTACATGTATTCGAAAACATCACAGTATTGTTTTAAATATTTCAGTGAAACATTGCAGTTAAGTCAGTTAAAACCTCATTTACAACTTGTGTCATTCAAATATCATGTTACATGCACCTTACTTGCAACACCTTATGCCACAAACATAAGTTGCAAAGAGACTCCACCTTCTGCGCTTTTTAAGGTACAATGAAGTTTTATATGTGGTGCGTTGTCCATAATTTAGACCGTCTATTAGTCACACTAAGGTTGTTGTTACTCGCTGAGAAACAAATGGTGTTGCTTGGGTGGGCATATTTGGTTGAGTTGACATAAAGTAATAACATAGTAATAACTCAGTGGTATGCGTGACTGCATCTCACTCAAAAAGGCCTGGGTTTAATCCCAGTCGGAGCCGTTGGAATTTTCTTAGGCATTTAATCTCTGATCATGCTTTCCTTCGGATGGGAAGTAAAGCCGTTGGTCTCCGGTCTATGATTTGATGTGTCGATAGGTAGAAAATACTCAGTACAGAAAACAAATCAAGAAAAAAATTGTACCATCTCATTTTGTTATAATAACACAATCTGTTATTTTTGTGTTATTTTTAAAATTTAATTTAGTTTTCAAAACATCATCCCAATTGCAAATTATGCTCTAATTGCACAAAAAGCTGTTAACAGGATATAGCACACAACTTATATTGATGGTAACATTAGATATTATTTTGCTCTGCTTTTGCAAATCTCCTGGAACCGGGTAACGTGCATTATGCCAACCATCCATTATGCCTATCGTATTTATGCCTAGCATTGTACACCAGGTCTGCACAATATGAAACCATCACAATTCGAATCTCCACATTTTGTTTACTTAAGAAAAGCTCTTTTTCAGGGCTCCAATGCAGCAATCTTTGATTACGTTGGATGTTGGGTTCCTTTTTCCCTCACTGTGCGTGGTTAGAAAGCTGAGACTTCCTTCCTATACGATTAAATTCATTTTATCAAAGGGCAATTAAACCCTGATATGGCAATGATGGATGATTATGGAGCTCAGATAGTCTCATTATTGTCACATAAAGTTCACAATTAATAACGATGAAAATGCTTCACAGTACACTAAGTTCAGAGCAGGCAAAAGCTCATCAAAGGCAGGATGAAAAATATAAAATCCGTATCCAAGTTTTCATAAGTGGGGCAAAACTTTATCCTTTGGGAATGCAACTTGTTTCCTCCCAATTACATTGCTTTACAACATTGGAGTTAACCCAAAATGTAAACAAGAGTGAAACCTCATACTTTACGACTCGGAAAACTTTCTCAGCCAACAGTGCCAAAACATAGCTATGCCAGAAAAACAAACTTCAAAAATCTCCTAAACAATCAGTGACAAACATCCAAGCATGGAAATTGTTGCATTGGGTACACAACGCACACGAGTGTAACTTACACCCGAAACTCCCTACATCAAACAAATTTACGTCTCGTACCGGCTGAAACATAGCCCCCATAACAATAACAACAACAACTGTTTGGCAGTATTCGCAATGTTGTTCAACGTAGTAAAAACGACCGAAAATACCGCGTCCGATAGGGTGGTCCAAGCTGTCCGCTGTGTGAATCAAATTGGCTTTAATTGAAGAAGGATGACTAGGACCTGTTTTGGGATTCGATTGCACTCTGTGTGTGGAGTGAAATGGGAAGTTTGAACCACCCTCATGCCCTAGTATAGCAGTGCTCTCAGCACATTGTTAGCTTCGTAACACGTGTTTTCAGAATCCAGGGGTCGGAAAAGCGGTGAAAATGCGGGGCATGATTATGACATTGCAGGTTTACCTTAAAAGAAGCATTGTGTGATTGCTTTCTAAAAGTTTATCGGAAAATTTACAATCTGCACATAGCCACGGTACAGACGCAGTACGAAAGAGCACATACTGCAAAGACTACGCTAAGAATGAAATAATCCGATAAGCTTCTGATGCCAACGACAAACGATACGGAGAACGCATAAGGATACACCGAGCGCGTGAAAGTGGATATGCGAGTTGATTTAAGAATTCTAACAACCACCATCGTCGTCTGCTTCCTATACGAGGGCGAACGGTGCCATCATGTCTAAAGATAGAATCAGTACCGACAACAATATTTAATGTACAACTGTTGTGTGGTGCAGTAAAAAGTCAGAATCAACTGCCGTCTCGTTGAAAAGAAGTTGCCTGCAGAGCTGGAGCCAGGTTCGTTGGATTATCTTACCTTTGAAAATAGAGATTTGTTGAGTTTATTCCGCCAGCATCAGATCCAACATCCAGAGAACCTGTGGAGCAAACGAAAATGATTTGGTTAGTAGGGCAACTTTCAACCGTAAATGCGTCCCTGCTGGAGACTTAAATTTACCGATTCTAATACATTCGAAAAATCTCTCACATATATTACGCTTCCGAATCAACTCGAATCTGAACGCACAACAATAGCAAAATCAAAACCAAAAGAAGGGAGGTGCCACGATTTATGACTAGCACACATTTCAACCTTTTTTTTTCATTAAAAGGATGTGTGCGCGCGAGACTTACAAACGGTTGTACGGCAAATGGAAATCAGGGGTTCAGCCCTCGTACTTACAGGGGGAAAAAAGCCAGTAAGGCGAAAAAGCAAACCAGCCCATACAACTATAAAAGTAGGGTAGGCCGAGAACAAGAGCAGCAGCTGGGCTGAGCTGAGAGTTGCGGTGTGATTGCAGCCTGGATGGGGTAGTGAAATTGTATGCTTTAGAGACAGATGTGCGACTGGTTCAAGCACCACCACCACCACAGCCGGCGCCGATTGCTTTCGTTTATGATTCTGTTGTTGCTTGACAGCCGTGGTTGTGATTTTCTTTTCAGGCGATAGAATTTCGCTTTATTCCAGTCTGGCAACACTTTAAGTTTCACTCAAAGTTCAAGCAATTTCGGTTGGGATTGCCTTTGAATTGGGGAATTTTCTTATCCTATCAAGGCAGACAACATTGCTACGATTTGAAAGGTTATGCCATGCATTCTCCTCTCGGATCATCAAGCATCGTCTCATTTTTTATGAAAATTTGTCATTTTCCGAAGGTAACAAGTTCCATATTTCAAAAGCGACAGATTTCACTAAAAAATCATCGCTACTTTGTTTCAACATTCTTCCGACAGCCCTTCCAATAATTGCATACAATTTGTATCAATATAAGTACATAGATAGGAAAATTGCACGCCTGCATTGAACCGAACAGCTGTCGTTCCGAAGGCTTGGATGCTGCTGCTCGGACTGATGGGTTGTCTCTTCCAATATCTGCTGTCTACATTTCCTCCGGAGGGTCTTGATCTACATGTATTATGGAAAGGGAAAAGCATAAAGATGCATGCTGCTGCCGTTTTAAATTGATGTTATGAAGCAAGCATTCCAACAAACAGCTGCAACGTTCCAATTTCACGTAAGGTCACGCGTCATGATGTGGCATGTTTTGGTTGCCGTGCTGTTTATATTATAATATTGCTTTTTGAACTCAGTGCTTTCATTTTTAATTACTCTTACTCTCGATCTTTATGGTTTACTCAAGATGGAAACGAGTTCCATGCTGCTTTTTTAATTTTAAAGAAGATCTTAAAAATTGTATTTTGTCCAATTTGTATTCCAAACTCCTATGAGCTAAATCTCTAAGGAAGCCTTATCTAAAAAACTTCAAACGCTCACTAAAATAAAGGACAACTCCGATAGTTTAATGCGTGATTACCAATAAACCTGCTTGCTCAGGAGCAATAAAATATTAAATGTGAGCAATACGCTAGTTGAAAGAAGCAATTGAAAAATAATAAGTTGCAATAGAATACATTTTTATCACAGGAAAAAAACCCAAAAAAAAGCAACTGTTATTTGAAAAATTGCAACAGAAACTTCAAAAGCAGCAATAGAAAACATACGTTCGACCATTCCACCGGGAGGTTCCCAAAAAACTGCCAAGGGAATATCTGAAGTATCGAAGCAACTTAATTGAAGTACTGAGGGAACTACAGGGATGGTTTGAACATGCCTTAAAACTTGCCTAAACTGTTATCGATTCATCTATGAAGCACCCTCGAAACTTGCCTTGGAACTTCTTTGAACTTTATAGAAGTTGACTGAAGTAGCCTTTGAACTTTTCAGAAGTATTCCGAGCCTTTCGATATTCGATGCCATTTTGAAATCCAAAATGGCGGCCATCAGGGTTCAGAAAGTTTAAAATACCCTACTATATGGGAATTTTCGGACTGTAGACAACGTGTAGATGCCAAAAATCGATATCCGATGCCATTTGTAGGCTTTTTGACACCTCTTCTGAAATCGGAAGCCACCATCTTGAATTTCAAGATGGTGTCGGACATCGATTTCTGGCTTCTAGATGCCAGCCCGAATCCATAAAACCCACATTGATCGGTATTTGACAGTATTTCACAGTTTTTCTGAACCAAAGCCGCCATATTGGATTTAAAGACGGCGTGACATCAATTTTCGGCATCTACGTCTCATCCCCATTCTGAAAATAACCATATTTTCTGGGTATTTGACACTTTTCCGCAAATCGGATGCCACCATCTTGGATTACAAAATGGCGTCGGATATAGATTTCTGGCTTCTACACGTTACCCTGATTCTAAAAAAAAACCGTTTGTATGGGTATTTGATAGAATTTACAACTTTTTCTCAAACCTGAAGCCACCATCATGGATTTCAAAATGGCGTCTAATATTGATTTCCAATCTCCAGACGTCACCCATATTGATGGGACGGCAACAGCATTTCCCATTTTTTTCTGAAATAGGAAACCGCCATATTGAATGTCAAAATGGCGTCGGATATCAATTTCCGGCCTCTAGAGGCCACCCCGATTCCAAAAATACCTAAATTGATGGGTATTTGACAATATTTCCCACTTGTTCTGAAATCGGAAGCCGCCATGTTGGATTTCAAAATGACGTCGCATATCAATTTTCGATCTGTAGCCTTCATACCGATTACAAAAATACCAATATTGATGTGTATTTCCACTTTTTCGTAAATCGGAAGCCGCCATCTGCGATTTCAAAATGGCGTCGGATATCGATTTTCATCTTTTAGACATCATACCGATTCCAAAAATACCTTTATTGATAGGTATTTGACAGCATTTCCCACTTTTTCTTAAACTGGACGCCACCATCTTGGATTTCAAAATGGCGTCGCATATCAATTTTCGATCTCTAGACGTCACCCCGATTCAAAAAAAAACACTGAACACGAGTCAAGCCAAAACAAACAGCATGCAAATTGATCGAAAGTGGTTATGTTGATGTTGACGGGTACCTGCTCGAAGAGAAGACAGAATGACTTTCAATTGAAAGTGATGGTTGACAGCTTCATCGTCACTTGGCGATTTTCGATTGAAAGTGACTTTGTGAGGTCCTGGTCAGCATAGATTTGAATTGAGTACAATCTTAGCACCGTTGGGAGATCGTTAATGTAGCAGCAAAACAACAAAAGGCCGATCACCGACTCTTGTGGTACGCCAGATGTTACCTCGCCAATCTCAGAACATTGATTGCCACAAAAGACAGTTTGAGTTCTTCCAAATAAGTAAGAATCGTCGAGAATTGAACTTCGTTTCCGATGCGGGATTGTATCGAACGCCTTGGAAAAATCCAACAGGAGCAATATGGCGGATCCTTTCTTGTCGATTGTGGTCGCCAAATCATCGTTAACACGTAACGTCGCAGTTTTGATGCTATGTCCTCTGCGAAACCCAGCTTGACAATCCGATAATAGATGGTTCTCAGAAATGCACACCAACATTTGTTGCTTCAAAAGTTTTTCAAAAACCTTCGACATCGCACACAAGATGCTGATAGGCTTGAGATTTGGAATGGCAGTACTTTCGCTTGCTTCCACCACGCAGGAAAGGTAGAAGACTCAATGAGAGCGTTGAAAATATAGATCATTCTTTGCTCGAATGTCGAGCTGTTCAGTCCGTATTTTCGCTCGATTCCAAGATGACTCAGCTGAAGATCATGTTTCCGGAGTCAAGAGATGAACTAGCCATATGGCTAAAAATCTCTATAATAAAGAAAAAAAATAAAAATTAATGTTTCCAGAGTCAGTGCAAACTGCACCAACGCCAAACTATTGTCACCATCGTTCAACGCTCCGGTTTTGAGACGCCTGATGTCGACCGAAGGCCGCTTTCGCTCGTCCATTCCAAGCTGCTTACACACAGCATTAAAATGCGCTAGGAGATCCTCACTTTTGAGATACGGGATCCCCAGTGTACAGCATCGATCTTGATGTTTATCTCGTTGCGCATTTCAACAATCAACGTCTTTGTCTCGGTGAACTGTTTCATCAGCATTCTTACTGCGGTGTCCAGTGTTATCGGATCTCCATTAGCATTTGCATCTTCATCGGTTGTTCTCGGACGCTTTGTAACGTTGTTTGCTTTGATACTGACAGGTGGAGTGCGCTTGGTCGACATTGTGTATGTGCGTGACAGAGAGAGTAAGCACCAGATATCTTAACGTCGGTTTACAATGGCGGATGATGTGTACAGTACCAAGGTTGCCGTCAGAACATTTACTTCGACTTATCTGAACAGCGGTCACTCCGGAAGGCGTTGGAACTAGTTTCGGGATTATCGCGGATGAATGTAAACCACTTCCAGGCTTGTTTTTCGCGCACAATAAGCTACACCTTCTAGCTGGCAGTGTTGCTAGTTTAGATATTTTAAAGTTCTCATGGAAGTCACATAAGAAAGACTTTTAACGCTCTTTAAGCCGAATGTTTAAATGAACAATTGTTGTATGTATCTGTTCTAATAATATACCGTATGCGTGATAATGTGTGCACCATTGAACAATGTCAAAATTTAAAAAATTCTCAGAAATTTCGTTTTCGAGTTTTTTTTATTTATTCAAAGGGATCCCCCCTTTGAATAAATAAGAAAACTAGAAAACGAAATTTTTGAGAGTTTTTTTATTGTGACATTGCTCAATGGTGCATTTTTTTTTAGTTTCTCAGAGTATTAAACTATGTTAATCATCTATCGAGTTTCCACTTGCTGCAATTACCGCCTCCACACGCTTCCGGAATGCACGGCAGGTTCTAATAATGTACATAGTCTGGATCCATTTCTCTCCAGGTACGGGTCAATGTTTGTCTGAGGCTTGCTGTACTCGGGTGGCGTTTAGAACAGACCTTGACCTTCATGACACATATGCTTCGCCCAGAACGGAAGATGTTCCTGCAACCACTTCTGAGTGCGGTTCGAGGTGTGGCACGGAGTCTAATCTTGTTGAAATACAACATTTGGCTTTGGACCGTACTGTTCTTTGATCCACGGAAGAACATACTTACTTAAAATCCCGATGTAGATCTCCGTGTTGACCTTGTCGCCTTCTGGAATGAACACCGGGTCCATTTTTTTGCCATCGGAAGCCACCAATCCAAACACCATAACGCTAGCAGGATGCTTGGTCAGATACACGTTCTTGTGCTCGTCGGCCACGTCTTTTACCGGAAGAGAACTGCCCTCGACTTTGCCCCGCAATCTTCCTTTACGGTCTTCCGTGCCGTAAAGTCAGTCTTTTTGTCACGAATACGCTGCCACTTCGTCATGGTGCAACTGTCAAACTAAGTAAATCATTTTCCTTTATACACGGCCTACTACGGTATGAGCTATAGATTACGTGCATGCAAAGAAAACCAAGGCATGCACAAGTGGAACGGGGACCTTATTTGTTCGATGGTGCAAACATTATCACGCATACGGTAGATATCCCCAATTATAGTAAAAAACAAATGAATAAATTCAAACTGATTTTATACGAGTTCAAAAAATAACATGCCTCATTTTTTTCAATTATTGAGAATAATACCCCGTTCACATTACAGCGTATATCACGTGATATACGCTGTCTTGCAATGAGCACTCATACATCTAGTTTTCACTGGAAATCCTATGTATGAGTGCTCATTGCAAGACAGCCTAAAGGGTGATACGGTCAAAATTTGGTCAAGGGAAAACGCGTGTAAAGGGTGATACGATCAAAATTTGGTCAATATCAACTTGACGTATTTCTTTCAATTTTGCATTTAAAAATCCTGAACACCCCTCATTTTGAAGGTGTGTGTGTGTGGAATGTTGCTCCTATTTTGATTTTGGAATTCACTCTTCAATTGTCAAAATGCCGTCCAAGCAAGAAGAGCAGCGTATCAAAATTTTGCTCGCGCATCGCGAAAATCCGAGCTACTCGCACGCAAAGTTGGCAAAATCGCTAAAAGTTGCCAAATCAACCGTTACAAATGTAATTAAAGTGTTTGGGGAACGTTTGTCGACAGCCAGGAAGTCTGGATCGGGGGGAAATCGAAAACCAGAAGCCGCTGAGACGACAAAGAGAGTTGCCGGTAGTTTCAAGCGAAACCCTAACCTCTCTCTCCGAGATGCCGCAAATAAGCTGGGTGTATCGTCTACAACCGTGCATCGAGCCAAAAAACGAGCCGGACTATCGACTTACAAGAAGGTAGTGACTTCAAATCGCGATGATAAACAAAATACGACGGCCAAAGCGCGATCCCGGAGGCTGTACACGACGATGCTGACGAAGTTTGACTGCGTGGTAATGGACGACGAAACCTACGTCAAAGCCGACTACAAGCAGCTTCCGGGAAAGGAGTTTTATACGGCAAAAGGAAGGGGAAAGGTAGCAGATGTTTTCAAGCACATGAAACTGTCAAAGTTCGCAAAGAAATATCTGGTTTGGCAAGCCATCTGTACCTGTGGCTTGAAAAGCAGCATTTTCATAGCTTCCGGGACTGTCAACCAAGAAATTTACGTGAAAGAGTGTTTGAATAAACGTCTGCTGCCTTTCCTGAAGAAACACGGCTGTTCCGTACTGTTTTGGCCGGATTTGGCATCTTGCCATTACGGTAAAAAGGCCATGGAGTGGTACGCCGCCAACAACGTGCAGGTGGTTCCCAAGGACAAGAACCCTCCCAACACGCCAGAGCTCCACCCAATTGAGAAATACTGGGCTATTGTCAAGCGGAACCTAAAGAAGACCAAAAAAACTGCTAAGGGCGAGCAGCAGTTCAAGGCAAACTGGCTTTCTGCGGCGAAGAAGGTGGACAAGGTGGCTGTACAAAATCTGATGGCAGGGGTCAAGCGTAAGGCCCGGCAATTCGGATTTGGAAAAGCGGAAGCCTAACTGAATATTTTTCCTGAATTTTATACTAATTGGACTTGAAAAAGAAATTTAATTTGATTTTTTAAATAAACGATTTCACCGATTCACACGCGTTTTCCCTTGACCAAATTTTGACCGTATCACCCTTTAAATCGGTGAAATCGTTTATTTAAAAAATCAAATTAAATTTCTTTTTCAAGTTCAATTAGTATAAAATTCAGGAAAAATATTCAGTTAGGCTTCCGCTTTTCCAAATCCGAATTGCCGGGCCTTACGCTTGACCCCTGCCATCAGATTTTGTACAGCCACCTTGTCCACCTTCTTCGCCGCAGAAAGCCAGTTTGCCTTGAACTGCTGCTCGCCCTTAGCAGTTTTTTTGGTCTTCTTTAGGTTCCGCTTGACAATAGCCCAGTATTTCTCAATTGGGCGGAGCTCTGGCGTGTTGGGAGGGTTCTTGTCCTTGGGAACCACCTGCACGTTGTTGGCGGCGTACCACTCCATAGCCTTTTTACCGTAATGGCAAGATGCCAAATCCGGCCAAAACAGTACGGAACAACCGTGTTTCTTCAGGAAAGGCAACAGACGTTTATTCAAACACTCTTTCACGTAAATTTCTTGGTTGACAGTCCCGGAAGCTATGAAAATGCTGCTTTTCAAGCCACAGGTACAGATGGCTTGCCAAACCAGATATTTCTTTGCGAACTTTGACAGTTTCATGTGCTTGAAAACATCTGCTACCTTTCCCCTTCCTTTTGCCGTATAAAACTCCTTTCCCGGAAGCTGCTTGTAGTCGGCTTTGACGTAGGTTTCGTCGTCCATTACCACGCAGTCAAACTTCGTCAGCATCGTCGTGTACAGCCTCCGGGATCGCGCTTTGGCCGTCGTATTTTGTTTATCATCGCGATTTGGAGTCACTACCTTCTTGTAAGTCGATAGTCCGGCTCGTTTTTTGGTTCGATGCACGGTTGTAGACGATACACCCAGCTTATTTGCGGCATCTCGGAGAGAGAGGTTAGGGTTTCGCTTGAAACTACCGGCAACTCTCTTTGTCGTCTCAGCGGCTTCCGGTTTTCGATTTCCCCCCGATCCAGACTTCCTGGCTGTCGACAAATGTTCCCCAAACACTTTAATTACATTTGTAACGGTTGATTTGGCAACTTTTAGCGATTTTGCCAACTTTGCGTGCGAGTAGCTCGGATTTTCGCGATGCGCGAGCAAAATTT